>NW_020664409.1:10404275-10465968 GCF_002925995.2 Terrapene triunguis
TAAACTCTCTTGAGTGTGGGTTTTATCCACCCCATCACAAACACATACCTCAGTGGTACAATCCAATCAGCTAGGGTTGCTTTGCATCATTGAGATTTGTGGGGGCATGAGTGGGGAAAATAAAACAGGTTACAGGGAACCTATACTGATGTTTCTTCACCTCTGCAGTTTAGTGCTATATTTTTGGGCTAGCACCATTCTCAAAATGTTTTCCCAGTTCTGGCAGTGTTCCTTATACCACAGCCTCAGTGTAACTCTTTTGTGGTGCTGGTTCTTATTTATTTTTTTGCTAGAAAACTTTATGCAGCTTTTGTTCATAAAATGAAAATGTTTCACCCCCCTGTTTGCGACCCTAAACTTTAATTGTGCCAAGAAGTGTATCTTTTTTCTTTATCATAGAAGCTTCATTCTTGTGACACCTTGCTGTGTCTGTTCTGTGGTTTCAGGAAAAAAAACAAAATCTTTTACACTGCTGTATGTCATCGTTTCTCAGCTGCAGTCAGTACCAATTTTCTGTCCCTGTTGTTAGTTATCATTTTGGCTCTTTTCAGATCTCCTTCCATATTTCAGTCACTACTGCCCTCTGATTCTATATGCAACTCCTCTTTGATCTGTGTTCATTACTGATAAATATGTGCACAACTGTTTTAAGAGTCTATGGATTCTGGCAAACAACTTTTCCACTTGTCTGTAAGCACAGCTGTCTTATGCTGGTCTTTCTTTCTGATTTAAGATTGAGAAAAATTATCTAAAACATTTGAACACTAGCAAACTAGTGTAGCTTATTACCTCATCATGAAACCATTTCTGACTCTTTCAACCTCTTTATAATTGCAGAGCCTAATAACCTAGTGAAAAATATCTGTTTTCCAGAAGGCTAGTAATGACATGTTTCTTAAGATAGAATATGCCTAAATAACTAACATCTTTACTTTTGCAAACACATTAATTGCTGTCTCCCCGGCACTGCTTTTTTTATTTTCAAGTGGCGTCTCCATTTTCTGTTCTTTTTTCATCATCTTAGCCAGAGTGGACAAAATAACCAGCTCAGATAGCTAGCTCGTGTAAATCAGAATAGCCGCATTGACTTCAATAGAGCGATGCCAACTTATACTAGGTGAGGATCATTTGTAGCTGCAAAATCTAGACTAGCGGTAGAAATAACAATCAAAGATCAGTAGGTTCATCCTGTGATTTCATTAGCTTACTGTGAAGGTAGCTCTTTTCCATATGGGACAGCTGTAAAATTGAATCTGAGTAGTGTCATCATTCTCCTTGATACATACAGAAGTCCTACTTCTCACACCCATCTGCCCTACTTTACCCTTTGAAGTTGCCTTCCTCCAAGAGTCTATAGGCATGCATTTTTAATCAATGTCAATTGATTCCAGATTAAAAGTGGCTGGGATGTACTAGATAAACAAATGATTAAGGATGGAGTCGCTGTATTTGAGCTTCAGGCATGGAGTTCATTGTCACTATCTCTTGAAACATGGACTAAGGGTTTCTCATCTGAAAAATAAGACTGAGGTAACAAAATATGGATGGGCAGAAATGTGGTCAAGAATGTGTTGCTTAGTGAATTTCATACCTAGTAGCATCAGGTTCATGAAAGAAAATATCTATGTCAAGAGGTTTATATACAGGTTTGTGAAATGTTTGGATGATGATTTTGATGCTTTTCTTCACAAGCCATCAGTGGAGAAGTGGATGGATGAACAGCTGAGCCATACAATCAGCTGGTGACTAGTGAGCATAGTTTTAAATTATTTTATGAATTTCCACTTCTAGCCCTCTTGTTTACCAATCTACATCTTAAGTCTTTTTATTAGTGGCAGACCCACATGTTACTAATTATTGCATAGCAAAATTTGCACTGCAAAAACTGAAATATTTTTTGAAAACTTGTGAAATTTTATCCAGCGCAAAACATCATATTAAATCCCAGGTCTGAAATGACACTTGTGAGAATACTGGAAATTACGACAAAATCTCTTCAAAAACTGTTTTAAATTACACATTTATAGGATTATGTACTTCCAACTATGTCAAGGTGTTTTATAAGTCAGTTAAGACTAATTCAAAATTGACTCATGCACTTCCAACACATCAAAATTACATCAGGTACAAAATCTTGACTTTTAAGGTCACTTCTTCTCACTAAGGAACAGATCCTGATACTCTTAACCTCACTGACTTTAATGGGACTTCTCTGGTGTAAAGTGCTATGTTTAGCATGATAGAGAGACAAAGCGGGTGAGGTCATATTTATTATTAGACCGATTTCTGTTGATAAGAGAGACCAGCTTTAGAGCTTACACACAGTTCTTCTTCAGGTCTGGGAAACATACTCAGAATATCACAGCTAAATACAAGGTGGAACAGATTGTTTATCATAAGTAGCTCACACACATTTCAGGGGACCATTCAAGGTGGCCTGTTAACACCCTTTCAGTCATAAGGAGGAAAGAAGGGGTGTGTGTGGGAGTTGTTAATGGGTTATAGATTGTTGCAATAAGCCATAAATCCAGTATCTCTAATTAGTCCATGATTTTTAGTGTCTAGCAGAGTTATGAATCTAAGCTCCTAGGCTTGTCTTTTGAAGTGTTATGCAGGTTTCCTTTGAGGATGGGGACCAATAGGTCAGATATAGAGTGATGGCTTTGTGGTAGGGTGTTTTCGTCTTATAATTTTCCTGCGTGAGTTCATTTGAGAGCATAGTGATTGTTTGGTTTCACCCACATAGTTGTTATTGGGGACATTTGGTGCACCAGATGAGGTACACCACATGCTGTGATAGGCATGTGTAGGACTCCTGGATCTTGAAAGGTGTGTTGTGCGGGGTATTGATCATTGTAACAGTGGAGATATGTCTGCATGTTTTGCAGCAGTTGTTCTGGCAGGGTCTGGTGCTGCTTTGAGTTAGTGTGTCCTGATCTGTGGGGATCTCGCTTCTGATGATAAGTTTGGAGAGGTTGGAGGGTTGTTTGAAGGCCAGAAGAGGAGGTTCAGGAAAGATTTCTTTCAGGATGGGATCGTCATCGAGTCTGGGTTATAGTTGTTTGATACCCCATATGGGTTCCAAAGTGGAGTGGTAGGTAACAATTAGGCATGTGCAGTTAGATGGGGTTTTATTTCTGCATTGAAGCAGGTTGTCTTGGGGTATGGATGGCCCGTTCCATTTTGGGATCTACTTCTCCGATGGATTGTCCTTGTTTGGTGAAGTCGGTTTTGAGTGTGTTAAGGGATATATCCTTCAGCATTATGGTACGATACATCCCATTTTGGTCAAGACAGTCCTCTTTTTGGGACCTGTCCCAGGCGTCCTGATTTTTTTTTTGCTCTTGCCATCTCATCATTAGTTGGCAAGAGGAAATGGGACATATGCCCAGCTTTGACAAAAAAGTGGAGCACGAGGAACATTTTGGGGGGGGGGTGAGCTGCAACACCAGCCCTGTGTGGCAGGGCTTGGACGAGCAAACGTGCCAGGCAGATTGGGCCAGCTCCATGCATGGGAAAGGGCTCCGCAAGCGGCTTGGGCAGGCTGTGTGCGGGGGCTCAGGTAAGTCCTGTGCAGTGTCCCATTTTTCCTTTGGGAAATATGGTCACCCTATTCAGCATGAGTAAGGCTATCACAATCTGGCCCTATTCTTTGGCCTATAATGTCCACAGTTCCCTTTATATATAGTATTAAATCAATGGACCCAGGAAAGTGCTTTGCGGAGATGGGATAGAATTTCCTCATCTACATATTTACTATGTGAACAGTGGTGGTGGTGCTTCCCCAGTTCATGCTATATTCCTGACTTCTTATAGATACTGTTGATGAATTGTGTCTCATTGCTGTGCATTGGAGTTCTATATTTAGAATCTCTGCACAGAAGCATATCCTCTTCCTTGCCATCCTCGAACATCTACAACAAACATCCTTTGAGTTTGTCACTGTCAAGTTCCTTCCATTCCCTCCACTGTAAGCTATTTTAGACACTTCAGACATTTTATTTTTGAAAAACGTGACAATACTTCTGCTTGCTTTATTTCCCAATAAAATGTTCCCACAGTTTTTTCCTATTTATTTTTGAGGCAAATCCTGACCCCCCCACCCAAATCCAGTCCTGCCCCCATGGATATGGATAGATAGTATGGTCCCACCTCAAAGAGAGTAAGGTATCTAGAACCTGGGTAGGGGTTCTGTACCCCTTGTTCACCATAGAGCATAGGTCCATGGGAGCTCACTTCACTCCAGTTCTTTTGTGAGGCCAGATGTTAGGGCAGGGGCACAGATAGTAGACTGAATGTGTTCGCAGATCCACCAGCCATTCCTCCACCCACATACATCCCTCCTGTCCAATTCATGGAGAACCCCTGTGCTATACCTATGTACTCCTGCATTGGTGGCAGGATGCAGCCATCATTTTGGGCCTAACGGAATTCTCTGTCCCCCTGCTTCCATTTCTAGTGGGGATTTTTTCTAAGGGCATAAGGGATGCAGGAAAATAATAATCTTTTTACTGCATATTTACTGCTATTTCCTTATTTATTTTATTATTTAATCTGTTATATGTAGCACCTTAAGTGTACATGAAAGTGCAATATGAGAACTTTGTCTAATGAATAAGAGTTTCCCTGAAAAAGACTAACCTGCTAAAGGCACAAGTTAATGTAGAATACAATATAGAAACAAAGATAGCAGAATGATGGGTGGTTATTATGGCCCCAGTTCATCAGAGCACTCAATACTTAAGTATTGACTTCAATGGGACTTATGTATGAACTTAACTTAAGCAAGTGCTTAACTTTGTTTGCTGGATAAGGGCTTATAGCTAGAAAGTGTCAGAGTATTTGGGTTTTGATAAGCTTTTAGAAAGAGGAAAAGATTTGATATTTTAAATAGTAGGCTATTTCGTGGACATTTTAAAAAAAAGTACATGCCTTTTTTTACAAGCTATTACTTTAATGAGATGGCCACCACTTTTCCTGCTAATATCGCTAACAGTCATTTGAGTAGAATGAGTAGTTAGCTTCTGGATAAAATGACAATCTCGTGTTTCACTGTTCTCCTGAGTTTGCCAAGTGTCATATTATTTAGCTATTTTCACACGCCGGTCAACTCGTCATCACAATCATTATCCCAACCTCTCGAGGTGATCTACTTAACGCCTTATTAAAAAAAATATGTTCAGCTCATCTCGTCTGTAACAGCTCTTCACTTGTCAACAAGTCCTGTTTTTTCCTCTTTCACATGTGGTCCTTCTGGTACTCAATATTTGTCAATCATTAGCTTTACCCTCTGGTGTGATTTTTTTCACACTTCTTTTTATCCACCTCATCCATATTGTGTCTCATTGCAATTTCAGCCTACATCTCCTTACTGTTGAATTCTTTGTTCTTGTTTATACTTAGTCTTGATTGCTAATGCAAAAATATAATATCATATAGATAATACCATTATATCTTCTGTCTTCTTTTATTAAATATATTTTGTTTGCTTTGTCTGAGTTATCAGAAACATGTTGGCAGAACTTTTCTGTAGAATTTGTTTGTTGCTTTGCTAGAAAATTCAGGCTTTTAACTCCCCCCCCCAAAAGTTCAGAGTTGTTTCTGGAGGAACCTTCTTAGAAATAATTTCACAAATAGAGATGATAGTGCTCATTTTATATAGAAGAAACACTTAGAATGAAAATTATCAGGTTAACAGGCAATTCTCCCATTTTACTCCAACACTAGAGAGAAAAATATGATTACATGATATCAGAAAAGTAATAGTTTGAATATATTTTAGATGAGCAATATGGTACTTTTGACTATATTGCTGTCCTTTGGCTGCATCTTATGGTAACATTGCAATATGCTGCAGAGAGAGATGTGTTTAGGAACAACTTGAGGACTTCTCAAGATTGGTGAAAAGTGAAGTATTTAGCTAATGTACTCTCTGATAGTTGGGGAATAAAATGTGTCATGCAGGCAACCAAATAAGTACACAGTGGTCACCATTTTTTAAAGAAAGTCGAGCATTTGCCTGCAGTGGTTTCTCAGGTATCACAGTTTCTTCTCAACTTAGAATAGGAACTAACCGTGCTATGTGAGATAGCACTAAGCAGTCAGTTGTGGGTAAATGCTTACTTTGTAATGGCAACCACTATGTGTCTGACGGGCTGTGAAGAGTGGGAATAAAACTTGTGGGAACAAGTGATCAGTGAGGTCTCTAAGAACCTAGTTTCAAATATCTGCAACTGCCTGTCACCAGACCAGGTTTCATAAGTACTGCTAACATTTTAGCCAACCACTAATAGTCAGAATCTGAAACCTCTTATTCGAGGAAAATGTGTCATTCCCCCGGCCCCTGCAGTCAATCAAAGTTTTCCTCTGTTTTGTAGGTAAATCATTCGCTCCATTTAGGGGCTGGTTTAAATCAATCTGGCATCTTCGGCCACACCTCCACATGGAGGACACTGCTGGTCCTTTTGCTGTGGTCTCACGCCTATGTCATGGTCCTGCCTTTGCTTAGGGTGATAGTGGCAAGAGCCACTCAAAAAAGAGCCATCTGCTAGATTGGTGTGTGGCCCACCATTTAGCCTCTTTGGGCAGGCAGGGTCCTCCCTTTTAGAATCATCCTTCCCTGACTCCAGGCAGACTGGAGTATGTCCCACAGATGGGGTGAACAAGCTCACTGGAGCATGAGTCTCCGGGGGAGTGCGGGATGTCATCACCTCAGCAAAGTCATGATGGGGTGATGGCAATGAGATCCTCCCTCAACTAGAGTGGTGCTATTGAGGCTCAGGGAGAGCCCTCCATAGTAGTGGGATTACAACCCAGTAAAATGAATGCGGTTACACTTGGATTACATTTTAAGGTTTCCTTCACAACCATGAAGGTAACAAATCTGGCATCATTTCAAAACACTTCTGGGGAGGGGGCAAGTTGCCTATAGAAACAGCTTAACCATTTGAGGCAGATTCACTCTTCCTATTTTCTGCACTGAAAGAAGTCTGACCAGAGCAAAGATGGCCAGGATGTTCCTATGTCCGCAGCTGCAATTTCAGCCCTATGGTAGCATTGGCAGCCAGGGGAAGTTAGAGCAACCCTTAGGTTGCTCTGATATCTATATCTATATCTATGATCCTTGTACCCAGAAACATCCTGATCTAGGAGGGCAAAATTAAGCTTTATGGTGGCCTTTGTCTGCATTTTGGCCAGATCTGACCCTTTATCACCATTTGAGCTGGAGCTGGACCTGAAAATGCAGCACCAAAAAGAAAACAACCCCCCACCTCAAATCCCCATTAACATTTTTCAGTCTTTTTTGTTTTCTCAGAAAACTGTCACTTGTGTAAGCCCCAAAAGGGGAAATATCTAGAATAGGAGGAAGAATAAAAGCAGTGAGTATTTTGTCACATCCTTTACATCATCACAATCAAAAGCATTGTTGGAACTCACCAAGAAGTCTCCAAGGTGCCTGGGAGCGGAGGATGATAACTTGTTTATAACATGCATGTGCCTTTAAATAGATCCTGTCACAGTTAAAAGGTGAAAACTGATGGAAAGGGTGAATGGTAATGATGGACACTATTCTGACTGCACCCATCACTCCTTGAGCTGTACCTGTCTGTTTATTCATGTCGTCAATGTCATAACAACAATTGTCTTCAGAGAAGCTGTGCATAATGAGTCCTTTACTATGATGATCTGGTGAAATGGATTATTGTTTGTCAGCTTTTTAAAATGAAGTGCATTTAAAATGGCTGATGACTAAAATGCTACACTGTGGGGACTGCTAGCCACGCCAGAATAAATAGCTCATTCCTATAACTGTATCAGTGCAACAACAAAAGAAAAGGAAAAATATTGGCATAGTAAATACATATCTGCAGGACTGAACTATCTTCTTGCTTTTCCCCTACTTGCTCAGAAGTGGGAGCGACAAAGTACTATATTGTTGCTATTGCCATCACCTCAGTCTAATCGCTCCCATTATTCATAGGAGGGCAGCTGAGGTCACTTCCACGTGCTTTGTGCAAAGAACCCTACTATTCATCCTTTATAGTCCTCTAGATTGTAAGCTGTGCCAAATGGATTAGGGAAACCGTCTATTCGAACTCCATGAGATATAGATTTGACCTTGAATTGTCCTGGTGTTTTCTGGTGTGATCTTACATACTCTATGAACAAGACTTTTCAGCAGCCTTAAAAAGAAAATGGCACGTTTTGTCTTCAGATTAAAAATAAAAGTACGCTTAAACATCTGGGTGATTGTAGAAAGCTTCTAACATTTCTTGTAGATGCTTGGGGCCTCGAGCTCTTACTGGAAGTGTGATATAGTTTTTCCCAGTAATTAGAAAGAACTCGGCCATAGTTCAATCCTAGCTAGCTGACATAGAAATGAAAGGTCCTTCTCAGCAAACTGACATTACTGTTTGGAAATAGCTTGCTTATTGCAGCTGCATGCTGTGTTGTTTTTCTTGTCACTGTCATTTCAACCTTGATACTCTGATCAATAAATGCACATATTTTGCCAGCCATGGTAACAAAAGACAGTCACTTCCCCTCAGGTTCCTGATACTTAACAGAGTGCATCAAACATTAGCTGAATTCTGCAGTCTCTTCCACTCAGTTGGAGACCATCTTGAGCTTTGAGTTCCCTTGCTGCAATTTAGTGAAGGATTTGTTCCTCTCCCTATATGGGGGTGGGATGGGCAAACTCCACACACTAAAATAAATATACTAGGACTCTCTTGAATGGCAGTGTCAAGTTGGGGAAGCTCTTTGGCTGCTTGGCTGAAAAGATTTAATAATCTGGTTTTAAAAGGTTTTGGATTGAGAGTTTATTGGCTTCTTTTTTCATTTAGGGTTATTCTGAATAATTTACAAATGACATGAAAATGTAATCAACAAATATTTTTTTCAGGAATGAAAGGCATCTGGATTTCAACCTACAAAATGAAATTAATGATAAAGGACATGCAAGTGAGTTTGAAAAACAACAATAACAAAAAAGAAGCCCAGAGGAATTCTGTGGCACTCATTGAAGCTGTCTGACTCTTTGATTTTCCTGGAGCTGTTCAGATACCAGTATAGGGTTTGTTGTTTTCTGGCCATTCTTTTTCAGCTCTTCAGTAGCAATGCATTATTCTGTATCCATGACTCCCAATCTTTGCAAATGTACTAAATTAAAACCCATGTGAAATATTCATTGGAGGAGTGTGGAAATCAGCCACAGAGGCATTTTTAAAGATCAGAATGAAACCTTGTTACCTCAAGAGAAAAGCTCAACAATTGAATAAATAATAATATTGGTCCTTTAGACCTAAGAGTAAGTGCATCCCCTGCTCTGATGGTGCAAAGGGGCCTTAAGGTGAGTGCAAATATAATCCTGATTTATGGTTGTTTTTTTCATTGCACAACTAGTCAGATAGATTCTTTGGCCTGAATTCTCATTTACACTAGGGTACACCGAGATCCCTTTCCATAATGATAATTCAGGCCAAAGAATCTATCTGACTAGTTGTTCAGTGCTGTAATGTAATGGACATGGAAGTAGGAGATTCTTTCCTGTCCTGTGTGTTGATCAGTTTATACCCTGAAATTTGAAGATCTCATAATTTAGTGATAAGATACTGCTGTGCTCAGGGCCGGCTCTAGGCACCAGCAAAACAAGCTGGTGCTTGGGGCGGCACATTTTTAGGGGCGGCATGGCCGGCGCCAGAATGCCGCCCCTAAAAATGTGCCCCGGCCGCCCTAGCTCGCCACGGCGCGCGAAACAGCTGATTCGCGCGCCGCTACTCGCCCTCCCTCCCAGGCTCTCAAACCTGGGAGGGAGGGGGAGATCCCGAGCGGCCATGGCACGGGCGCCGCTTCTCCCACTCCCTCCCTCCCTCCTAGGCTTGAGAGCCTGGGGGGAGGAGGCAGGGCTGGGGATTTGGGGAAGGGGCGGAGTTGAGGTGGGGCCGGGGGTGGGCTAATTAAAAAACGGGGGGGGGGAGGTGGCCAAAATTGTTTTTGCTTTGGGCGGCAAAAATCCTAGAGCCGGCCCTGGCTGTGCTGGTTGTATTATAAATACCCTCTAGAAAGACAGATGAACAGGTAGCTAATCTGATACGAATAGTGCAATAGGAAGTTGTATATTTTGTTGTGCTCCTATTAAGTCACATAGAGAGATGTCATTGTTATGTGTTCCCCCTTGGTCAGTTTTTTACAGTGTATAATTTAAAAGATGTTAATTTTCTTTCACAAATCTAACTCACAAATCCCGTAGTTGCGACTTATTAAAATACTTGAAAGAAGGCTAACACGGAGCTTTGTTTTGGGGAAGTATCATATAACAAATATATATTTTTTTATCCTCCATAGTTTTTTGCCATTAACCAACATTTTAGATAACAAAACCGATGTTTAATGGCACTTGATATTCGGCATTCTGTTAGACTCATTTAGAGTTTATGCTTATAGTCTGCAGCATTTACACATTATAGTGTAATCAGATTAACCTGTACCTGTGAAGTAAGGGCTTGTCTACACTTGGAAATGTACTACAATATTGCGATATAAGCCAGTGGGTGGATGATCTTTCCAGAACACAAGTGTCCACAAGGGGAGTTATTCGAGAATAGCTATTTTGGTAAACTTCCAAGTGTAGACAAGCCCTAACACGTCCAAATGCTATGGTGTTTTATGAAAATCAGGACTTTCCGGTTACCGAGGGCACTACAAGACACTATCTTAGTGTCTTCGGAGAGAAAATGACTTGCGTCTGCTCTCTATCTTTATTTGCGTCAGGAGGTAACATGAGTCATTGGGATTACTGCCCCCTCCTATTGGCCGAAAAGGGGATTCATATATATTTTAAAAATGCTCATTACCATATGTGGCCACATATCAGCTAGCTGCTTTGTTACTGAGCCTAGGAATTCATACCATTTACAAATACAGACCTCAATTCAGAAAACAGGAAATGTGAGAGTACTGAAAATGCATTTGTCTGGCAACTCTAGACTACTGTGTCATACTTAGTCAATTTAACAAACAGCCCTTGTACATGGGAAAATTAAGGCACAATCAAAACTTTATAGTAATCATCTGCCCCCATAATGAATTATAGACAGCCTAGTCCCAGCAGTGGCATTAAGGCTGTTTTAGGATGTTAAAATAAAGAAGGCTCTGTGATTTTCTATTGTCTTATGTGGATAATGTCATAATGCACACCTTATTCTAGCTGCACAAGTGACCTGACCCTTAATATAAATCTGAACGTTAAATAAATATATTGTAAGATTACTTTCTTGGATCATGCAAATAAACGGCTTGTGAGTCAGTCTGCAGAATGGGTTCTGGGCTTTAACAGCACAGATTGTCGTGGATTCCTGGGACCCTACTGTTAATAGAAATAACAAGTTGATACAAAATAATTAGCAAAATAAACCATGCAACATCAATGGACTAGCTGCATTCTGTCCCATTTGGAACTCTCTCTGTGGGCTATGACCAAAGTCCTCACTTTTTTCCTCAACAACTATTCAGGCAAAATTTCTACTCAGCAGATTCCTTTGCAGACGTGAGTCAACCACGCTGGTGCATATTCCCATTGACTCTGGGAATTTTGGCTGAGTAAAAGGTGATGCAGGGCATCAGGATTTGACTCTAAGAGTGAGTGCTACTTTACAAGCAAATCATCTGCCAAAAAAATCACAGAATAAGACTAGACTTCAAGGGAATTAACATATCGGTGACCACTGAGAGGGAAAAACTCTCTCAATCTTTAACCATGCTAATGTGTGAGAGAGGTAACTGAAATTTAGAACAACTGTGTTTTTGTTACACATGGCATGATAAATGACGGATTATCATGTTTTCTTAACCATCAAACTTGTTTTTAAGGATGTCTTCTCGCTCTATGAATTCAATAAACCAGTTTAAAAAGAAAAGTGGAAAAACAAATTCCCTCATGTGTAAACCTATGGATCCCCATCACGCTAGTCAGCAGTAGACCAGCAGAGTCCTAGAAATGGCTTGTACCACCTCTCAGTTAATGTATTTGTAAAATGGGAAGACTAATAATTGCTTTTCTCTGGGATATGAGACCATATTTAATAGTAGTGGTTATAAAATAGAAATATAATGAGCTGTTAGTGAAGATGAGCTTTGAACCCATGGCGTCCCTTGCCCCCATCCCAATACTACTCCCGGGAGAGAGGCTTCCCCCCCCCACTTTTATATCCATGGATATTGCTTGGCTAGGCACTGCAACGGAACAGGAAGGGTGATTTACCCAAAATACAGAATGGATAGCAAATCCAGTACACTTCACAAGTTTGGAGGGAGGGGAAATGGAGAAGCCAGCTGATAGGAGCTAAAAAAAAGGGGAGATAGCTGAATGAAATAACCATGGTATGAAATTATGACATATGGCAATATTACTGCATGACGCTACCCATTGCTTCGGTCCTGATCCTGGGAACTGCAGGGTGCCATTAACACCACTTAAAAATCAACTTCCCCACTGAGGTTGGGAACACTCAGGACCTCCCAAGAGGGGCTAAACTTTACAATATTGAGCCCTTGTTTTTTCATTTTACTACTGGTTGCAAAATAGTAGGCAAAGTTGTAAACAATGGACACATTTGTCAGATTAGAGTATTTTACTGCAGTTCAAGAAATGCACCTAGAATACTTTCAAATGAACCCTTGCTTCATTTCTTTTTACTTTTTGTGTCAGAATAATTTTTTTACCCACAAAGGGACTTCGCTGTCTCATAGATTTTGCTAAACAGCATGAAATTACTGGCTTATTGGCACACTTAAAGTTGTATGAGTTGTTACTTGGGGCTTTTGGTGTAAACATGATTTTGCCTGGGCTTGTATTTTTTACAGTATTTTATAGTATTCCTTGTTGTATTACTTTTAACTGTTGATTGATAGAAAAAAATACAAATAATAATAAAACAAATAGCTCTAGCTGATTATATTGTCACTCCATAGAAAGCTGCTATTCCATCCTGGAGATGATTCAGCAGCAATGGTGCAACCAAAGCACAAATTCCATTTCGATAGTGGAGCCAGAGCTGAATGTCACCTATCTCGCACACAAGCTGTCTTTGCTAATGTAACTTTCAAAAACGAGCAAGTTTAATTGCTCTTACAAAAATGTGAGTACTTACAGCCATTTGAGGAGGGTCTCTATATTTGGAGCTAGCTAGCCTTTTACTTGCAGTGTGAATAAGTTCAAAGAACGGTCTGTGACTGACCCTTTAAGACTTGAATTCTAGTCTCCTTGAGTTTGTTCAGGTGGTATATAAATATCACCAGAGCTGTACTGAGCTCAAATCAAATGCAGATTCAAACCATGATGAAAAGCCTCTGGAAGCTGACTTGGGGAATAAAGGTGGCTTTGTTTTTCATTCCACCTTGCTCTTTGGAGCTGAGTTTACTTGATTACTTCATTTAGATGGCAAAGTAGGGCCAGTGCTGTGAGGTATGGCTGAGTTCCTCCTCTGCGGTGGCATTCCCATCTGTGCAGAGGGCCAGCACAGGGCCTATACACCACTTAAATTCAAATTAAGCCTTATTTTTAGGACTTAAGTGGTGCACAGGCCTTAGCACAGGAGGGAATTTCACCCTGATGAGTCCTAGGGAAACTGATACCACCCCTGTGTGCCTGGTCTAATTTCATTCTGAAGAACATAGCTGAAATTGGCACTAAGGCCTGGTTGTTAGTTTAAGAGTAAAGCGCCCAGGAAGAGGATGGAATTTTTCAGTACAATTTTTCTATTAGCTAGCATTAAAAAACAGTAATTGGGGATGAAAAATCCACAGGTGGAATAGGGGAGGGAAAGGATACAGAGACTTAAAATAGAATCCTTTTTATATCTCCTATGATGTATGGCTTGCTTCTATCATAATGTAATCTGAATGGCCAATAAACATGCACAATATATCATAGGAATGCAAGATGTGCTACATCAGACTAATAGTCCTTAATGTTTGATATCTGCCTCTGAGAGTGGTCGATGCCTGTTGTTTCAGAGGAAAGTCTTAAAAGGAAGATTATCTTTCAGATTCCATATGCATGATCCATCAATAAAGCAATGCTCACTGGGGATTTTGTAGCTATGACCCATGGTGAAGCTGTCAAGATCAGGAGGCAGGATACTTTAGGTGGATGGCCTTAGATTATGAAACACCCTACTAGAAGCAATAAAATTAAGCATAAGCTTGTTCAGAATGTAAGATGCCTCTTTTAAGGTTATCCTCCCCTCAACGTTCAGATAATTTCAAGGAAATTTTTTTGCATGCACAAAGTCCACGTCCTCTGAGTAGTAGCAACCAGTCGTGAGGAGTATGGTGCTTTATGATAAATAAAAGGGGGAGTGAAAGAATGATCTCTCTTTAGAGGTTCACAATCTAAATTTCAGATGCAGACCTGAATGTTGCAAACAATCCCTAGCTTTATAATGGGCCAAACCCAAGATCCAGGTACCATGAAATTTTAGGGCGCTCATAATCTGGATTCCAATAAGAATAATGCAGCTTGAGCCCTTCTCTAAAATACACTGCCCATATTGATACTCAAAACAGGGATAGGTAAAACTTTACAGTGTGGAGAAAGGAAAAGGGACAATATCTTTTTCAGATGCCTCTACTTGTGCCTTGACACAATGGGAACCTCCTGTCTGAGAGATGAAACAACAACAACAACAAAAGGGTGGGTTGGCATCTACAGTAACACAACTGCAAGATATTTTAATTAAGGCTTTCCTCAGGCTTGTAAGATAAGAGACCTTTAATTTTGTTGGTCTTCATTTTTTAGACAGCTCATTTACCAGGTCAGAATAATAAAGCCAGCGTTGGTGCTTCTTTATCTGCCCTGGAGTTTCTAAAGTTCATGCCAACTCTTTGCTTGGAAGGCATGCCCAGGATAAACTTGGAATGCTTTTATGTTTGAAATCAGTATTGCTTCTGTAGAGGAACACATTCTGATCTACTCATTGATGGTTAAGTGATACTAAATTATTCAGCAGGCTCTAGATATCCCTAGAAATTGAATCCTATAGTGTAAAAACCTTTCTCCCCCTGCAAACTACCCCCCAAACCCAAAACAACAACTTACAAAAATCTTTGGCTGTACAGTGTTATTTCTCCAGATTTCCATTGGTTCTAAGACTAGTGGAAGTATAAGCGAACAAGTTTGTGAAATACAAGCAATCCAGATATAGGGATCAATCCTATTCTGCACTAAGGCCCACATCCACAAAGGTACTTAGGCACCTAAAGCCAAGTTTTGGCTCCACTGAGATCCATAAAACCTGGTAGGTTTTGGCTCCACTGAGATCCTTCCAAACCTGGTAGGTACCTAAACTCACTCAGTGCCTAAATTTTCAGAATAAAAGTTCCCTATGTGCCTAAGACTCTGCCTTTTGAGCACACACACACTGCTGCCTCCATCTAGGTGTCCAAATGTCTATCTCTCGCTTAAGCCCCAGAGCAATTCACAAACCAGGGAAGACAGGCATTCGGCAGCCTAAATTGCATGTGGGGCCTAGCTGGTAGGTGGCATCTGAGCATACCTACAAGATCAGGTCCGTTCACACTCTAAGGGGAAGTGGTGGTACCCACCAGTGCTTAACACCCTCTCCTAGAATGTGGGAGACCCAGGTTCAATACCTGCTACCTCTCTGCTATATGGGGAGAAAGGATTTGAATAAGGGGGGCCTCCTACCTCTCAAGATAGTGCTCTAACCACTGAGCTATAGGTAGGCTTGGAAGAATTAGCTTTATGTAAGTAAATGTCGATTTCACCGTCCACACACAAACCGTCAAATATTTCCAATAATAATAATTGAAATTGGCAAAATCAGAAAAATGCTACTTGAGAACTTATTAGCATTTGATGTAGGGATATTTCCTTTGTTTATTTTGATGTGATGTTGACAATTTGTGATTTAATGGTTATAAAACTTTAGCTTTTTGAATTGCAACATCAGCTGTCATTAACTATTGTCTGACCCCCCAATAAATTCCTGCAACTGTGAAAAGTTAAATTGATAAAAAAAAATTAAATTAAATATTAATATGTTCCATCAAAATTATAAAAAAATAAAATAAATGTTGGCAAGCCGAACTATGGGATATTCTGATGTGGGGCTCCCTTAATCTATGTTACTGAAACTGTTCCACTGTGAATAACTAGTAAAAAAGTGATTGGAGCAAGGGGACTGGAGAGAGAAAGAGAGAATTACTCTCACTGAGTTATTTTTTAAGAGTGTATCCACAGTGGAACAGCTTCAACAGGAGAGACTGGGGGAGCCCTGCATCAGACTATCCCATAGCTTAGTGGTTGGAGCCCCCTCCTCAGAGGTGAGAGAGCCCTGTTGAAATCCCTTCTCACCTTCAGAGTGCTCTAACCACTGCGCTAAATGTTATAAGGTGGGCAATGCCTTAAGCACCTAAGTCAGCTGACTCCTGGCAGCTGATTCCCATTTGTGGATTTTTAGCAGAGAGAGGTGCCTCCCTGCAGCCCAAACTTAGGTGCCTGTCTCAGAGAGAGGGACAGAGCTTAACACATGCTCTTGTTAGCTAGCTTAGGTGGCTCTGTGCGTAACATGCTGGGTTTGTGGATCCTATTCCTAGGTGCCTATTTCTCCTCATCCATTTGTATAGAGAGCTTATCTACCTAACTAGTTTTTGTGGATTGCAGTGTTGTTCTCTGATTTTTCTATGCTGTGAAACTCAGCATTCCAATGCCAAAGTCCCATTGTGGATCCCACCCTGAACTCTGAATGACAACCACCTCCCCATATCGTATGACTGGCCAGGGGCTGCACTGGAGCCAATATGAGTTAGAGCAGACACAGCTGTGTTCTAACTTACCTGCTGGAATGCTCCACTTGGATTCTCCAGCCCCTGCCACCACCCCTCCTTGCCCCCAATCTGCCATGACGTACTCCCTAAGGGAGGTGAAGCATGGCAGTTTAAATCCCCGCCGTGTAGTAATAATAAGGATACCTTTGGCCTGGTACAGTTATTAATAAATAAAAAGTGGCTGTAAAATGCCAGAATTCTTAAATTAGATAAGTGAAATGTGATTAGCCAAATTGAAATTTGACCAGACACAGGGCTAACACCCTTAATTTGAGGGGATGGAATCATTAATGTTGACAAGGGGCAATGAGGAGCTCTCATGCAACAGATATCACTTCTAGGAGCATGGTGCTCCCTAATACGATAGCGGGGCAGTGATTTTATAAACACTCATCAGAGGGAAGGTTACCCTGGGTGTGCTCAACACTTCACCCAGCAGCAAATGGTATTTCTTGAGAGGCCTGTCCAAGTCCTCATCTGCTGAGTTTGAGGCATGATGAGAGTACATTCCTGGCACCTTAGAATTCCACCTTCCTTACAGAAAGGGAGTATTTTTTTATTCCCATGGGACTCAATGTTCTTCAGTGCAAATACCCTTCAGGATAGGTGGAACTTTAAAGCCCAGTCCTGTGTAGCCTAAGATGGTAAATTGATCCCAGCAAATGCATGTTTCCTATGTGCCACCATAATTCCAAATCTCCATGGATGCAATTTCAGATGTAGTAAGCTAAGGCTGAAGGACAGCAAATAATTTGTTAGCCAATATACACTGCTTGTGTTACTCACTGTGATGCCTGAATGTATTAAATATGTATGACCCTCTAACAAGGAGCTACAGGAGTAAGTGCATCAAGCTCCAGAAGCAGCAAGGAATAGTTTACAGGTTAGCACTCTGAAATATTTATTTTGTCTGATTTAAATGGTTAGTCTGGAACATTTTAAATGATACTTTCCCAGTGTAGATACTTGTCCAGAGTTACAGCAGCAGACTTCACAGGCCAACTACAGACTACACATTCACACTGAGCTTATTTATTGTTTAGAAAATCAGTGCTGTTGAAGGACTGTGCAAAAGAGCCAAGAGTCCTTTTGAGAATGAGGGGGGGGGGCGAAGAAAGGGGGGAGAGGGAGAATTGAGAACAGAAACCCTATAAGCTATTCCTGATGGGGGTAGGTTCCTTTAAAATCCAGCCATAGGGGAGATAAACAAAGCATGCCAAAGATATGCATCAGCTGATCGACAAAGGAAAGTCTTCTACTGACTGTCCCAGTGCAGCTGTAAAGTAAGGTATCTCATTTGTGATTCAACCATTCCCTGCCCTGAGATTTCCCCATCATTTATGATGTATACCCCCTAATAATAACAGAGCTATTAACTCATAATTACTTAACAACCTTGCCCTTTGCAAACAGTGGGCATTTAAAAATCAATCTCTGAAAAGATTAGTGGGGGATTTACTGTCTCCAAGAAAAAATAAACCACAGTAAAAGTATAATAAATAATTATAGTTTAATTATGATGGTAGATTGCCAGAATATGTTAGCAGGCCCTGTAGAGTCAACACATATTATACTAGCATCTCTCATGAAAATATAGTGCAGACGTTTTTGCCTTTTTCAGATGTGATGGATCTTGATGTGCATCAAGCCTCACAATGTCACAGGTGCAAAAACTGAGGCAAGGAGAAAGAGTAAGTGACTGTTTCAAGGTCACAAAAAGAGTCCATTGCAGGCCTAGGAAGACAGGCCTGATTTCCAATTGTCCACAAAATCTATAGGGAAAGGAGACTGCTTCCTGGGCTACCATCTGTTGGAGAAATATAAACAAACATCTAGCCACTCTCCCACTCTTGTAGGTTCCCCAGCTTCTTACTCTTCTCAGGATCCTTTGGCTTGCCACTCCTCCCTCTCTAATGGTCATGAAAGTTTTGATCTTTAGTTCCACGTAAGCTTCTGCTACTGGCCTCCTCCTAGAGATGCTGCAGCAGGGACGCTAATAACACACAATAAAATCTACCGCGATGGCAAAACCATTTCCGACCACAACCAGTGCTTTTCTACATTTCCTATGCAGAGATTAGATGACTTTCACCGATGTTTGTTTCTGTTACCACTGCTGAGTCAAGATGGCATGTAATCATGAGACAGGCTCCAAGCGCAGCATGGGAAAGTGATTTCTCTCACCAAATTAAATTTTAGTATAAATGAAACAGGATAAGATGAGAAACAAAATCCAGCGCCAGAAATGTTTCCAGTCCTTCCCATACACATGTCCTTCTGTGAAAAATGCTCACAAGTAATTGCTCCTCCTGGCAGAAGCAACTTTCTCTCAGTGCTTTATGAACTTTTACATGAGCTTGACGGCTAATCACACTGCTGAGGCTTTGCCTTTATTTCTTCTATGTTGATAGTTACTGATGTAATGTTTTTAAAATAAATTATTGTAATATAGATAGAGTGATTAAAACAATTGTTCTGGGATGTTAATATTACTTAGGAAAAGGGGACTGAGGGGATTATCTACTGTAATTGGCAAATAGCCTTGCGTGACACAGGCATACCCAGGCAGGTCTATTACTCCTGCATCCGACCATCTTCTGTATATTTTACCAAAGGTGGGGTTGTGTGTAGTTTCTGCTGAAAGCTAAGAATGTGCTGATTGTCATGGTTATTGCAAGCTGTTTGTGCAGGAAACAATTTAAGAGATATGTAAAATGTGGGATATTAGTTTATGAAACTGCCGAAGTGAGGCTTGTCACCTGCAGTGAGGAGGGGTCTCTGGGCTAACTCAATCAGTATTGAGCACAGTGGGCATCTGTGGAGATAGCACTTTGTTCACTGTCTGGATCTGGTGGAGACTTGAGCATGTACAAAGATAAATGAACCCCAGGAGAGCTCACTGAAGAGGGGGCCTCTTGGACTAAGAGACAGTAGCCTGTAACCACAGGTGCTGATTTCAGCTTTCCCTGGGGGTGCTCCATCCCTGCTCCACCCCAAGGCCCGCCCCCACTTTTCCCCCTCCCCCAAGGCCCTGCCCTTGCCCCCAAGGCCCTGCCCTGCCTCTTTCTGTCCCCACTCCTCCTCTCCCCCCATAGCATTCCCCACCATCGCTCTGCCTCTTCACGCTCCCGCTCCTCCCACTCCCCTCCCTGGTGTCTCCCGCCCACTGCTGAACAGCTGATCATCAGCGGGTAGGAGGTGCTGGTGGGGAGGGGGAGGAGCTGATCAGTGGCGCTGATGACAGCTGATCAGCAGGTGGCTGGTGGGTGCTGAGCACCCACTTTTTTTTCTGTTCTACATCCCAGCCCAGAGGGAAGTAAGGCCCGTAGATGGTTTGTTTGTTTTGCCCCACCCTGGGGCCATAGACAGATTAATATTTTGCTTTGCCCAGAGGGCTAATCCCCCCACTGCAACTGCCTGCCCTAGCCTGGAGGCTGCAGGGCCATAGACTGTTTGTCTGTTTTGCCCCACCAAGAGGCTGCAGTTTGCTTACTGCTTTGCCCTGCCCAGAGGGCTAATTCCCCAGTGCAACTGCCTGCCCCAGCCTGTTTGGTTGCTTTACCCCGCCCAGAGGCTGCAACCTGCTTATTGCTCTGTCCCCCAGGGGGCAAAGTCCCCAAGTATTGCTGCCTGCCCCAGCCAGGAGGCTGCAGGGCTCTAGACTGGTTGTTCATTTTGCCCCAGCCGAGAGGCTATAGGACTCCCAACGGTTTGCTTGTTTTGCCCATCCGGAGACGACAGACTACTCGTCTAAGTGACCCACTTGGCTGAAATCCCCCGCTAAAGTTCCTATAAAATTGGGACATCTGGTCACCCTAGACACAGGGCCAGTAGCGTAGCTGGAGGGGGGGGGAGAAGCGGGGCAGCGGCCGCTCTCCCACTGAGCACAAGCAGCGCCTTTTCAATTTCTTGGCGCCTTTTTAATTTTTACTCACCCGGCGGCGCTTTTACTGATGGAGCAGCGCTCCAGGTCTTCAGCGGCACTTCGGCGGCGCGTCCTTCACTTGCTCCGGGTGTGTTCGGCGGCACTGAAGGACCCGCTGCCAAAATGCCACCAAAGACCTGTGGAGCGAGTGAAGGACCCGCCGCCGAAGTGCCGCCGAAGACCCGGAGCACCGCCCCATCAGTAAAAGCGCCGCCGGGTGAGTAAAAGCACTGCAGCAGGTGGCACCTTTTTTTGTGATCGCTCCCCCTGTTCGTTCCACCTGGCTACTCCACTGCACAGGGCCCCCGTCACAGGGACGTCAGCAAGTGTTTAAAGCTAAGCACTTACTTAAGCACCTTTCCTGAATAGGGAAGCTTTACTGAATCAAGATTTAAGGGTTAGCCATAGCCATAGAAATACAGCTATGTACCTGGGGTAAGAACAAAACTGGTTATCTGCCTCCTGTTACTAATCAACTATGTTGTGTGTGGGTGTCATGTTTAGAATTTTAAGAAGCCATTACAAACTTGGCTAAAAGCTGTACTGTGGAAAGAGACTACGGCTTCCGACCCGTGGGTTATACTCTCCCATCCATCCATTCGAAAGCAAAACTCCTTACCGAATTCAATGGGGGAATTCTGGCTTAAAATGGACGGGGCAAGATAACCTCACATTTTATGGAATAACAATGATATGGATCAAAGTTACTGTTTTATTTTTACTCAGAAATGTCAGTGACAAATGTTAATAGTAAAATAACATGTGATGACAAGGCGTGTGCTTGTAGTGAGAAGAGTGAACTCTTGTGCCAGAGATATTTTGGCCTCTGTGGTGAAATCCTATGCAGTGTACTTGAGATATTTAGTGTTTTTCTGAGAGTTCTAAGCTCTGCTGTGTATTCTTCCATGCTTGTTGTAACCTTTTAATCTTTCTCCTCATCTTTTATCTGTCTGCTGCTTTTTTTTTTTTTTTTTTTTTTTTTATGTTTTTTTTTTAAATTGTTTTGTTTAGTGATGGGTGGTTTTTGTGGGGTTTTTTTTTTTCTTTTTTTTTTTTTTTTGTCTGTTGTTTTTTTTTTTTTTTGTGTGGTAGAAAACGGTTTTAGTTAAATAAGGCCAGAAATGGGAGAAGGCTGTGATGGGGAAGTGAGGGAAGGTTGCCCAATTCTGCTGCAACTGGAGCCTTCATGAGCCCAAAAGTGGGACCAAGGTTTGACCCTAAAATAGGCCAGTAATATATGAAGCCTGTTAAAGGTGGGTTTAAGGCACAGAGGGCTTCAGCACCATTAGTAGAACAGGGCAAATGGCATGGTTGGAGTAAAAACCTTCCTGTTCCTACTTGATGTTCTGGAAATTAATTGATCAGTAGACCCAAAAGTGATGGAAATACATGCAATATATTTTCAATATGTGAAGTGCTCAAAAAGCAAAACTGAAGAGTCATTGGAAAAAAAGAAGGGAGATTAGAGATTGTTTCAGAACTAGCATAATAAGTTAACAACTGGATGTCAGTATTTTGGCCAATGGGATTGGGGGAGAAATAACTGCAGGTAACTGATCTTTAGTTACATAAATGTCACCTGGAATGCACACTCCACTTACAATGACAGCATATGGCTGAAGTGGGATGAACAGTTTAGAAGAAGGATAGCTGGGGACCCAGCCAAACAGTAGATATCCATTTATAGTTAGAAATGATGGGCCAAATTCAGCTGATGCATCATGGATGAGTTTGGCCCAGGAAGCTAATATATTGTAAGCCTGGGTTACTGGAGTATAAAGTAGCTAGGCTACATGTTCCCAGCAATGGAACAGGTTTCAAAAAAAAAAAAAAAGGTTTCAAATTGGCAGTTTAACAAGGGTCAGCATTAGCATGAGCAGCAAGTGAATTGTGCATTTGAACATAGTAGTTGCTCTGAATGCAACAGGTTACACCAACAAGGAAGGTTGTCAGGCAGTTTGAAATACGGGGGGCAGGCAAAGGACGACTTATTAGAATTTTGAAGTGCCACGTTGTAAAGAGAGGTTGGAGAGAGAACCAGGCATGATGCTTGTTTGTTCAAGCTGGAGGCACATGTTGATAGTGGGCATGTTGGACACTCCTAAATTCCAACTGGGCCTATATATATATGCTTAAGTTTCTGTAAACTCCAACTTTCCTTGGTACACATCTATTTCACCTTTCATGTTAATATATAGACAACAAAATCTTTGTTACCTTTAAGTTCTGGTTGCTAATTAACATGAAAGGTGAAAAGCAACAGAGGGTCCTGTGGCATCTTTAAGACTAACAGAAGTATTGGAGCATAAGCTTTCGTGGGTGAATGCCCACTTCATCAGACACAAGAGTCACTTCATCTCTTGCGTCTGATGAAGTGGGCATTCACCCAGGAAAGCTTATGCTCCAATACTTCTGTTAGTCTTAAAGGTGCCACAGGACCCTCTGTTGCTTTTTACAGATTCAGTCTAACACGGCTACCCCTCTGATACATGAAAGGTGAAATAGATGTGTACCAAGGAAAGTTAGAGTTTACAGAAACTTAAGCATTTTCAAGTATGGGAATAAGCATTTATTGGTAAAGAAATATTTAAGTAGCCTCCCAAATCATACAATATCTTTCTTTACTTGTTGGAATTTACTTATCACATTGTATATTCCAAAACCAGCCTTAAGTCTGCCCTCTGATAACTGCCCAGTATTAATCTAGAGGCAAATGAAGGTATCAAAACAAGGACAATGTCAGATATTTTTTATTAGAGAGGCAAGGTGGGTGAGGTAATATCTTTTATTGAACCAACTTCTGTTGGTGAGAAAGACAAGCTTTCGAGCTTACACAGAGCTCTTCCTCAGGTCTGGAAAATGTACTCAGAGCTTCACTGCTAACTACAATGTGGAACAGATTGTTTAGCATAAGTAATTAACAGACATTTCAAGGGATCATTCAAGGTGAAGTGGCCTGTTAACACCCATCCAGTCATAGTGGGGAAAGAAAAAAAGTGGGTTATATATTGTTATAGTAAATCATAAATCCAGGGTCTCTATTCATTCCATGATTTATATCCTATAGTACAAATGGAAACAAAATATACTGTGGCTATGTTCATCTCTATGGCAAGTAAGTAATTAGCCATGTTTAATGAATGGGGTACTCTGAGGCATTGGGTAACGTTCCAGATGTGGTCTGGAGTTGGAAGGTGGAATCGCTGACTCTCACTGCGATGGTGAATGGGACAGGTATAATGGATGTCTAGTATGTGTAGGCACACTGGAAGGAGTATAATGGCGCAAGGCCATTGCGCAGAAGGTCAGTGAATTCCTTGCAACGATCTTCAATGCAGAGGATGTGAGGGAGATTCCCACACCTGAGGTGACAAATCTGAGGAACTGTCCAGATTGAGGTGTCAGTAGAGGAGATTTTGGAACAAACAGATAAATTAAACAGTAATAAGTCACCAGACTAGATGGTATTCAAGGAAGGAATTCAAATATGAAATGGCAGAACTGCTAACTGTGGTATGTAACCAATCACTTAAATCAGCCTCTGTATCATATGACTGGAGGGTAGTTAATGCAATACTGATTTTTAAAAAAATTCTCCAGAGGTGATCCTGGCAATTACAGGCCAGTAAGCCTAGCTTCAGTACCAGGCAAACTGATTGAAACTATAGTAAAGAACAGAATTATCAGACACTTATATGAACATGATGTGTTGGGGAAGAGTCAACACGGCTTTTGTAAAGGTAAGTCATGCCTCACCAATCTACTAGAATTCTTTTGAGGTTGTCAACAAACATGTGGACAAGAGCGATCCAGTGCATATAGTATACTTGGACTTTCAGAAAGCCTTTGACATGGTCCCTCACCAAATGCTCTTAAGCAAAGTAGGCAGATATCAGTTAAGATGGGAAGTCCTCTCATGGATCAGTAAATGATTAAAAGATAGGATCAAAGGGTAGGAATAAATGGTTGGTGTTCACAGTGGATAGAGGTAAATAGTGCTCCAAGGATCTGTACTGGGACAAGTGCAGTTCAACATATTCATAAATTATCTGGAAAAAGGTTTAAACAATGAGGTGGCAAAGTTTGCTGACAATAAAATATTACTCAAGACAGTTAAGTCCAAAACTGACTGCGAAGAGTTACAAAGGGATTTCACAAAACTGGGTGACTGGCCAACACAATGGCAGATGAAATTCAGTGTTGATAAACGCAAAATAATGCACATTGGAAAACATAATCTCAACTATACATACACAATGATGGGGTTTACATTAGTTATTTACTACTGAAGAAAGAGCTTTTGTCTTTTAAAAATATATTGGATGGGTTGTTCATCAAAATAAAACAAATTATTTTTCTTCTGCTACATTACTAAAATGCTAATATTCCAAACAAGGCACAATATAATTGGTGTAATTTTAGTTTTATTATGTACATTTAATATTTATATAGCCAGATTTACTCTGCTTTGTTAAATTCTTGCTCTGGAGGCACAAAGAAAACAGGAACTGGCCAGATCTCATCTACTGAGGTTTGGGAGAATCCTCAGCTAGCACAGAGGCAACATAGCTAGCTCTTACACTATAATCCTTCCAATTCCAGTTTCATTGCACTTTGTGCTCTGGCTATCCCCACCTGGAGGCCAGTCTCTGAGGGACCATTGCCATTTGGTGTAGATTAGAGCAGTCCCCAGGCTGCTCTAAACTCTGCGGGGCTTGGTGCAGCATAGAACCAGCCAGAGAATCGGGGAATGTAACTGAGGTCCCCTCCACCTGTGCCCTTCTCCCAGGAGTGCAAGTAGGGCGGTACCCGTCAGTACGCAGTACCAGCAAGGTATTTTTAGCAGGTACGGGGTACCAGAAAGACTTGGCGCTAACCCCCCCCACCTCTGGAGGGGTGTGTGGGGCTGTGCTCTGCTCCTTAAAGGAGCAGAACGCGGCTAGAAAGGGCATTAATTCTTTAAATGGCTTGACCAGCACAGTACATATACTAACAAACTTAAACAAAGCCTTTGTTTAAGTTTGTTAGCATATGTATTGTGCTGTTACTTTGGTCAGGAGTCCTCAAGAGGGGAGGGATGGGGGGGACGGAAGGTGTTTAAATAGTGTTTTTTATTCTGTTTCTCCCCATGTCTGAATTATTCATGACATCCGTACTGCATCACATCAAGTTCAAATCATTAGAGGAATGCCTCGGCTTGCACTGACCAGAGGATGTTTGGATTCTGATGTCAGCCCAGTTTTGCAGCCTGACCAGAATCAGGTATTGTCCCCAGTGTACATAGAATTCTTCTTTGAAGCTAAACTAGTCTAACATGCATTTTGTTAACTGGAACTGGAGCAGCAAAACAAAGAAAACAAATGCTTAATTTTCCAGTTTTGTGGGTGAGAGAACTATAAGTGAAGATTATAATGCCAGACACTTATGGCCTTAAACCAGTTGCCTCAGGAATCTGCCAAGAACTTTGCTGAAAATATGTTCCTCATCTTAGCAACAGAGCTATGACTTATTACACATCTGCCCACCTTTATTCGAATGCAGCTCCTGATCTGACAGCTTGTCAGTTTCATCCAAAACAATTTACAAACTTGGAACCTAATCCTGTAAACCCTTAATCATTTGATCAATCCCATTGAAGACGATGGGACTATCTGCATGCCTATGGACCGCTTTTGTGGACTGGTAAGAGTTTCAGGAGTCTGTTCCTATAAAGGAAGTTGAATCCCCCATTGAAATGCAATGTTTGGGTACAATACCATAGAGCAGTTTAGGATACAGTTCTACTTAAAATTTGTCTTTTAATAAGTCATACATATGCTGAAACGGCTCCTCACCCAACTCCCATATTCCATATAAACAGATTGAATACTACATATGTGGGGAGAAAGTGAGTAGTTAAGTATATTGATGTTTGTATATATAAAGGGGGGTGTCGGAGGGGACGGAGAGAGCGTGGGGGCCCCGGATTGGGGGAAGGGCAGGGAAGAGTCACATGGAGGGTCACCTACCCCCCTTGTGTCCCTCCCATGAGTGCAGTACTGGCAAGAAATGATTTCTACTTGCACCACTGCCTTCTCCTGTGCCAAGCAGAGCTCTGATCCAGCAAAGACTCTGCTCTAGAAGACTGAAGTTGGGTGTAACGATGCTGGCTTTGGTGGGACCAACTGAGAGTACCAATTCAGGATAAATTGCTTAGAGCAGGGCAGTTACAGCCCAAAGCTGGGGTTCCTTTGCACACCATGGCAAACCAAACCAGTCAAACAGAGAAGACTTCGGTTTTACCCCACAGGCTAACCATAAGTCATACAAGCAATTCCCTTAGACTCTCCAGTTTCCCAGTATCACCACCAGTGCCACTCGTTATGCGGATGAATGGTTATGAAAACCAATAACCCAGTAAAAGCAAAAAGGTTCTCTTGATCCCAAACGACCAAGCCCCCGACCCAGGTCAGTACACAAGTTAGATCTTACCCACAAATCACGCTGTTGCCAATCCTTTAGAATCTAAAATCTAAAGGTTTATTCATAAAAAGAAAGAAATATAAATGAGAGCTAGAATTGGTTAAATGGAATCAATTACATATAGTAATGGCAAAGTTCTTGATTCAGACTTGTAGCAGTGATGGAATGAACTGCAGGTTCAAATCAAGTCTCTGGAGTACATCTACAGCTGGGATGGGTCATTCAGTCCTTTGTTCAGAGCTTCTGTTTGTAGCAAAGTCCCTCCAGAGCAAGAAGCAGGATTGAAGACAAGATGGAGGAGATGCAGCAGCCTTTTATAGGCTCTCTCGTGGGTGGAAACCCCTTGGTTCTCCTGTGCAAGATCACAGCAAGATGGAGTTTGGAGTCACATGGGCAAGTCAGATGTCCATGCATGACTCAGTTCTTTATAGGCTGAAGCCATTGTTTACATGTTAGTTTGAACGTTCCCAGGATTGGCGTCTCCCAAAATCCATTGTCAGTTAAGTGTTTCTTGATTGGGCACTTACTGAGAATAGTCCCTTCTCAAGAAGCTGACCAAATGCTTCACTGAGGCTACTTAGACTCAAAACTCATTAAGATAGAAGTACATAGCCAATATTCATAATTTCAACTACAAAAATAATACACACATACAACTAGCATAATCATAATCAGCAAGTCAAAACCTTTCCATAGACACCTTACATGACAACCTTTGTACAATATTTGCTGCAAATATATAACAGTGGTTGCAACAATGATCTATATAGTCGGTCACAGGTTATGTCAGTAATGTCACAGTGGGAGGTTGAATTTATTGTAAATTTAAAGATAAGAGTACCTGGATATTTTTGAAACATATTAATTTAAGGCTCTGGTTCCTGGTTTTTAATGTCATGATGGTTCTATTAGTGGAAAGGCATTTGATCCAAGTAGATTACAGTCCTTTCAAAGGAGCTTCAAAGATCTCTGTTGTGTATCAGGGCAGAGAAATTGTTTCCTTGGCATCAGATACGCCAGTTAGGAAAAAAAAGCAATTTCATATAATATGGAAATATTTTATCAAGGGCTTATCCATTATTTACCCTTGACTGACGTTGGAAGTTGAAGCTTGAAACTTGAGGTCAACAGTTATGTAGCTCAGATGGTTAATAAAAGAATTATCTAAAGAATTGGAACTGGGAGGTCGGGGCTCCATTTGATCAGGCACCGATTGATCACTAGAAGACCTCCCCCTTTGGGACTGGTTGTGTAACAGCAGTTTCATCTGTCATCTGTCCTGCACAGATGGTGAGTCAGTGAATGCCTTGCTTTTCTGTTCAGCTTTATTTGATTAAGCAATTGGGCCTGTTAGGTCATGTGGAAGGAGCAGACATTGGTGTTAATATTTGAAATGATGCAGGGGAGTTATTGGGAGCTGTGCAGCTAGCTAACCCACAGCAGCCTGAATATTTAGCTCTAAATCTGATTATACAGGTTTTAATGCAGTGCAGAAAATGTGGAATCTCTACACATAAAAGGAAGGTGTGACTGTGTGCGTGGTGCTGGATGAGAGAGATGACTAGCTGGCATTTGAAGGAGATGCAGTCCTGTGCACTGGGAATGCTGCATTCTATAAGCTTATTGGCCTATGTTCTATCATAAATCTACACTGACTTGCTGGTGTAACTCCTTTGACTTTAGTGCTGTTACACCTGTACAAGTAAGAGGAGAATTGGACTTAAAATATTTAGTGCTGTGAATAAAACTGCTTTCTTCCATAGATACTACATGTTTGGGATGTGAGTAGTGGACAGGTCACGCTGGAACATGTTTTTGGGTTGTACACCCAGGTACAAAGTCTGTGCTCGACCACAAAAGACACATAGGCAATTAGACCTGGGCTACAGTGTAGTGATTTTGGAGATGCTCTTTTGCAGAGGCATCCAGACAGGTGGGTGGCAATGGAGCAGCGGTCATCCAGGAAGTTGGGCAGGTAGCGAGATCCTGAAAACTGGCTGGCATGTGTTTTAAAGCTGTGGTGGCCAGCACTGGGGAGAAGGTGCAGCAGCACACTCTGTGCACAGCAGAGAACAGGTGTGTCAGCAGTTAGGGGATAGTGATAAACAGACACCCCTGAAGGGGCAGCCTAGAAGAGGACTGTCTGCTCTGTGAAAAGAAATAGTTTCAGCATCATGGGAACATTACAGGTTTTTGATCTCTGAGATCCTTTATGATGCCACAGGACTACAGGGTTAAATAAAGTGTTGTGAGAAATCCTAGGAACAGTTTTGTGTGGAATTTTCTACAATTATATTTTGCCCCATTTTTGCATATTTGAAATTGTTCACTTTTGTGAGTCTTTGTCTCATAAATATAAGAAACTCATTCAATAAAAACAATTTTGTTTGAAAATAGGTCTGTAAATATATATAAATGCTAAAATTTTAAGCAAATTTGAATTTCATTACAAATATACCTCCCATTTAATTAGGAATATGGGGGTAGCAATGTATGAAACTATAGGTACTCATTGGATTGATGCAGTCCTGCTCATAAAACCATACACAAAAGCAACATTGTTAGTATTATAATTGGTTGTACTTCTGTGTTTTTTATCCTTTGCAAATTATACCTTTGAGAAAGAGTGGAATTAATCATCTTTGGTTTAAGGGGACAACAGAACTCATGACTGATATTCCAGTTATTAATTATGCCAAATTAAGACCGCCTTTAAAAGTTTATAATATTAACCTAATAAGGAAATGGTAACAGTTTAATTGATCTTTTCTCTAAAATTAGTTATCCAGACTTTTATCAATAGAATAAAAAAAAAAGTCAAATAGAAATGCTGTAGTTAATAATGGGAATCCCAGACAATCTTGTTTTGTAGGAAGTAGATAGCTTAGGGACTGGTAATGGGATACAAGGCCTTCACCTTTAGTTCATTAGTGTGAATGTAGCCATTGTTGGTGTTCATGAAAAGCTGTTACCATCTGTTGGGTGTTAGGTAACCTACACAAAATGAGTTGGTCTCAGGTTGATTTCGATGGACAGCTGTCCACAACACAGAAACCAACAAATGAGGGGTTAAGTTCTTAATGTTTGTAAAGTAGTTAGCAATATTTAGTATCGAAGTGCAAAGTATTTTATTGTGCCAAATTCTGTAGTTATTACCTGAAACTTACTCAGCCATAATCCTCTGACTTCAATAGGACTTGAGCTTGAATATGTTTTGAGTAAGGTTTGGAGTATCTTGGTCCATATTTGTTACCACCTTCACACCCACAGGACGGTCCACTCAAATTGGACTTGAGGATCATTGGTGCAGAGTGCTCATTGTGTTGTTACTGCCTATATTGTACTTATCGTGTGGATAAATGTGAGAATTTATCTTAATTTTAGTTACTGTGTTCCCCTCTCAGAAGCTAAGGGGATAGAGAGGCACCCTTGAAGTATGAAAGACCAGCCTTCAGGCATCTTTAACAATGGCAAATTCACTGGCAAATTACAGTTCTTAAAGATACAGTATGTTCGAGATCTAGAATCCCACTCAGTGCAGATGCAGAACTCTCAGGTTCTCACTCTCTGTTCACCTCATCTTTATATATGTGGTTGAACCTCTGGGTCTAACAAGTGCTTCTTTCAGAAAAGCTGGCTTCTTGCCCTCCCAAAGGAAATCATTGATAAGTCAACTATAAGAATAGCCACAGCATCTCTGCACTTTCCCTCACTAGCCAAGAGAGGAATGGATCCCACTTGCAAATCATAGCCTGCAGCTCCTCAGCCTGTCTAGTCAGTGCGTAACACAAGCAGGGAAGTGTCTGTGATTGTGCCTACCACAGTGAGACAGACAGTGCTTTCCTGACACAACTATTTTTATCCACAAAATAACCTGAAAATTCCTTGACGCACAACTCCTGAAAGGAAGGGTGCAAACTGGATTAATCAGATTGTTCATTACTTGGAATTGTTCTAATTGTGGTAGGTCAATTGGCCCTTGAGACCCTGATGGTCTCTCCAGCTTGAGTACTTATATGGCGCCCATTACCACAGCATGTGAGTACCTCTCAATCTTTGATGTATTTATTATCACAAAACCCCTGTGAGGTAGGGAAGTGCTACTATCCTCCTTGTACATATGGGGAACATATGGGGAACAGAGGCACAGAGCAGCCTAAGGTTGTACAGGAAGTCTGTAGCAAAGGTCTCCTGAGCCCCAGCTTGCTGCTTTAATCACTGGATCATCCTTCTTTGGTGTATTCCTTGTGCACCCAAGAATCCCACTGAAATTGAACGAAGTTAGCTTCTGCTAAAGCAGTGGTTCTCAAACTTTTGTACTGGTGACCCCTTTCACATAGCAAGCCTCTGAGTGCGACCCCCCCTTATCAATTAAAAACATTTGTTTATATATTTAACACCATTATAAATGCTGGAAGCAAAGTGGGGTTTGGGGTGGAGGCTGATAGCTCACGACCCCCCAATGTAATAACCTTGCGACCCCCTGAGGGGTCCCGACCCCCAGTTTGAGAACCCCTGTGCTAAAGTATGGAAAAATTCAAAATTTGCAATGTTGGCCAATAAAAAAATGACAATTTTGCAATATTTTACAAAACCACACCATTAGGGGGATACATAAACAGTGAAATAAAATTGCAGAAAATGTGTGGGAAATGTCCTTTTTCTTGCATAGTTCTATTCTATCAACTTCAGTGAAGTTGACTGGGTATAATTGAGGCTGGAGCTGGGCTCTACAGTAAATGCAGAATGCCCCATATGTTTAGGGCAGTTTAACACGATTTCTAATACTTATCCCTCCTAATTCAGGCCTCCACAACAGCATGGCTTCTAAGTAATGGCTCAGTTCGCCCTACATTGTTAAAGTTGAGTTAGCCATGTAAAATTGCACTTATGAAATTCCAGATATCTTGTTGCACTGTAACAATATGTTTTCTGACCAGAAAATGATACATAGCTATGTAAAATGTGTGATTTTTGGTATGTTTCCCCAAAGGCCCTTGAAAAAGCCTGGAAAGAATGTGACCTGACTATGTAGACCTCCTTCAGTACACTGGCTTCACAAACTTCTGAGGCCTGGTCTACACTGGGGGGGGGGGGGGGGTCGATCTAAGATACGCAACTTCAGCTACGAGAATAGCGTAGCTGAAGTCGACGTATCTTAGATTGACTTAGAATCACTTACTTCGCGTCCTCGCGGTGCAGGATCGACGGCCGCCGCTCCCCCGTCGACTCTGCTTCTGCCTCTCGCCGTGGTGGAGTTCCGGAGTCGACGGCTGAGCGATCTGGGTTCGATTTATCCGAGTCTACACTAGACATGATAAATCGATCCCCGATAGATCGATCACTACCCGCCGATTCAGTGGGTAGTGTAGACGTACCCTAAGTATCATGAAATATCTTTCATCCTAGCATTGTCAGTGATGATACTAGGAAAAGATACCTTAAAAAGAGAGCAAAAAAACAACAAAAGGAAGCAGAAAGCAGTAGGGCACTGGGGGAGGAATGCCCAGCCTAGAGCCAGTACCTCTGTGCTATAATATTTATTCTTTAAACGAACTGAGCAAATTCTGTTGTACAACTGGAGTAACTACATTAACTTCAAAATAATTACTCTGTAAAGGCCCAATCTAATGCCCATTAAAGTCAATAGCAAAACTCCTATTTACTTCAATATGCAATGCATCAGGCTTTATGTGAGAGTAGGACTTGAGTCAATACGCTTGAGCTTCCTCTCCATTACACTCATATAAGTCTATTGGCTGTAACATGGGTTGCAGTGGAGTATATTGGTGTAATTGGGTAGAGAATCAGGCCCATTGACTCCTAGGAGGTGTCATTGGATTTCCTAACAATGGCTGCTGCAAAGAATATAAAATACACCAAGATATACTTTATGTGTATCTATTTGTATATAAATGTATTGGTTACAACATGTCAGATTTTGTTTATATTGTCACGGCCTATGGCAGAAGTAACTCAGTTGTTCTTGTAAACCTGAACCAAACACTTCCTTGTAATTACAATGCATACTCCACTGGTCTAAGTGGAAGGATAACAATTTGCGTATTTTAATCTGGAGGTTAGGGACCTCTGTCCGATTAACAGCCTGGTCCAGGTCAGCAAGGAGAAATGGAAAGGAGTAAAGTAATTGAAAAGGCAGTCCACAACAAAATGAAATTTGTCTCATTGTCACTTAAGGTTGTCTTCATGTCTGTCTGTAGGAGAATTCTCTGCCTAAGAATGAAGGTGGGAAAGAATATAGTAGATCACTAAGGACCAAAGGATACTTTTCTTAATAACTGTTGCAATTATAATATAACTTTATGAAGAAGACTGGGAAAAGGAGCCCAGGTGGTATGTCCCTTTTAGAAAACAGCAGGTGTCTTTTGAGTAGAAATATTATCAATATTCACAAGGTAGATCTAAAGTTTGTCCTTGAAGATGAGTAGGATACAGAGGACAAGAATTACTTAATGAAATAATTTACTATAACATATTGATAGTGAAAGCTAGCAGGCAGGAAAGTATTTGCAACAAAATTAAGGTTTCTCATTTGAAACAGCTGCAGCAGCCCTTTTCCTGGGGCTCACATAAGCTCTTTGTCAGAAGCAACACAGAGCTGAAAGCTTTTTTTTCTTCCCTGAATTTACTGATATGGCAAAACTTAAATGTCAATGCTAACTTTTACATATGGGACCAGACACAAATTTCTCTGTCTTGAAATACAGGCCAGGAGAAAGTAGCCTTGTGAAAAATCTCCTCTGGCTGTGTGTACTTGTGTGTGTTCAAATTCTTCTAAATATCATGTGTTTTCAATTGGGCTTTGCATTAGCAAGACTATGGCAACTGCTGCAAGGAGGGAGAGGAATGTTGGTTTCAAATGGATGGGTTTTAGGGAAAGCTATTATTTGGGCATATAATCTCTCACAGGAAACAGTAGAATTTCAGATCTTTGCATGGATGGGCTGGGAAAGCTGTTTCTGAATGTTGCAGACTGCTAGCCCTGGAAAAAAGAGGGATCTGCCTTTATTTAAAAAGGGCTTGTTTCCCACTGGTGAGAAGCCTTTGCTAGTCAGTGTGTTTGCTTTTACAGTACATCTTTGTGGAAGCTATGGCAAATCCTGCTAGAGTCAAGCTGTTGAGATTTTTCCCCTTTCTGTTAAAGGGAAGTTTTTTAGTCTTGTTCATGAGCAATGAGGCAGAGCAAAGTTAGCTATAGCATCAGTGTATGTGGTCTCTGTTAACTACCGAAAGCGCTAGAGTTATCATAAAATGCGTTATGTTTTTAGTCATTAGATCTTCATTCATATTGTCCCTATTCTTGCATTCAGGGAAGAAAGATTTGTTTTCCTGAATCGCATTCTTTTAGCAGCATGGTGTGAAAAGATGGAGTGGACACTCAGAGGTAGGTGCTTAAACCTTCTAGCAATAGTGCAGATAATTCCTGCCACCCTCCCCAAGTTAACTGATAAAATCATTTTACATCAACACTGAAGATGTGAATAATAATGTACCAAACAACCTAAACCAGGAGAATCTTCTAAAAGAGTAGTGATACGTTACACTGGGGAGTGGATCACCATAGAATTGGAATGTGCGGAAAATACTCCCTTGGTCAAATGTAATTGAACAAAAATTTCCTACTGAGTTATTGTGATGATGAAATGGGAAAAATCTAGACAAGTTTCAAACTCTCCTTTGACATTTTTTTTTTTTTGAGAGAACGGGATGCTTGTGTGGAAGTATCTGCTAGAAACAAAATCATTAAGAGAATGCTAAAGCTTATGTTATTATTATTATTATTATTATTTTATTTATTATTAATTTGTGTCATGGTAGCACTTAGAGACCAACCAAGACCAGAGACCATTATGATATGCACTGGACAAACACCGAGTATTAGTCCCTGCCCCCAAAGAATTCACAATCTAAATATTATTAAGTATTCAAAAGTCGTGAAATTTACATTCAATCTAAGAAATTTATGGGCCCTATTACTATGCTAATGTGAAGTATCTGAGTAAAGAATCTGAGCACCACACAGTGTTGGATGTATTTATCTTTATAACACCCCTTTGGGGTATGGAAGTACTATTATCCTCACTTTTTTTAACAGGTGGGGAATGGATGCATAGAGAGACAAGTGACTTCCCAAGATCACACAGGAAGTCTGATGGAACAGGGACTTGATCCCTGGTCTCCAAATCCTAGGCAGCCACTGGACCATCCTGCCTCTCTCTATGTTTGCATGTGTAACTGTCTACAGTCTTAGACTGAAGCAAAACCAGTAAGATTTATACATACCCAGTCATCCAATTTTATTAGTCATTCACTTTGCACTGAACAACATAAACTAAAGAGTAAGGTCCCAGTCAGCTGAAACATCAGGTGAGATTAGTAAGAAGTGACCAATTAGAATTCCAATCTGCTCTAATGTTAATAGATTCTTAGATTCCAAGGCCAGAAGGAACCTCTGTGATCCTCTGACCTCCTGTATAACACGGGCCATAGAACTTCCCCAATATAATTCCTAGAGAAAATCTTTTAGAAAAATATCCAGTTTTGATTTAAAAATTGTCAGTAATTGAGAATCCACTACGACCTTTGGTATTCCAATGGTTAATTACCCTCATTGTCAGAAATTTATGCCTTATTTCTAATCTGAATTTTGTCTAGCTTCAACTTTCAGCCATTGCATTGTTATACCTTTCTCTGATAGATTGAAGTGCCCATTATTAAATATTTATTCCCATGTACATACTTACAGACAATAATCAAGTCACCCCTTAACCTTCACTTTGTTAAGCTAAATAGATTGAACTTAGTCTAAGGCATGTTTTCTAATCCTTTAATAATTCTTGTGGCTCTTCTCTGAACCCTCTCCAATTTATCAACTTCCTTCTTGAGCTGTGAGCACCAGAACTATACACAGCATTCAAGCAGTGGTCGCACCAGTGCCAAATACAGAAATAAAATACTCCTAGTCGAGATTGCCCAATTTATGCATCCTAGGATCACATTAGCTCTTTTGGCCATAGCATCACATTGAGCGCTCATGTTCAGTTGATTATCCACCACAACCCCCAATTTTTTTCACAGTCACTGGTTCCCAGGATAGAGTCCCCCATCCTGTAAGTATGGCCTATGTTCTTTTTTCCTAGATGTATATATTTACATTTATTCATACTAAAACATATATTGTTTGCTTGTGCCCTATTTGCCAAGCAATCTAGATTGTGCTGAATCTGTGACCTGTCCTCTTCATTATTTACCATTCCCCCCATTTTTGTGTCAACTGCAAACTTTATCAGTGATGATTTTATATTTTCTTCCAGGTCATTGATAAAGGTGTTAAATAGTGTAGGGCAAAGAATGGATCCCTGTGGGACCTCACTGGAAATACCTCAGTTGATGAAAATTCCTTGTTTACAATTATACTTGGAGAACTATCAGTTAGCCAGTTTTTAATCCACTTAATGTGTGCCATGTTAATTGTATATCATTCTTGTTTTTAATCAAAATGTCATGCAATACTAACTCAAATGCCTTATGGAAGTTTAAGTATATTATATCAACACTATCACAGTTATCAACCAAACTTGTAATCGCATTTACAAAAAAAAAGATATCCATTGAGTTTGATAGGATGTATTTTTCATAAACTCATGTTGATTTACACTAATCACATTACCCTCCTTTAGTTCGTCCTAGTCAAGTCCCATATCAGCTGCCCATATCTTGCCTGGGATCTATGTCATGCTGACAGGCCTATAATTACTCAGGCCACCCTGTTTACCCTTTTTTAAAATTGGTACATTCTTCCAGCCTTTCTGGAACTTCCCCAGTGCTCCAAGACTTATTGAACATCAACATTAACGGTCCAGCAATCTTCTCAGCCAGCTCTCTTAAAACTCCTGAATGCAAGTTATAAGGACCTGAAACTGTCTAACTTTAGTAATCTCTGTTAACATCCTCCTCCAGGAATGGTACGCCCACACCTTGAATACTGCGTGCAGATGTGGTCTCCCCATCTCAAAAAAGATATATTGGAATTGGAAAAGGTTCAGAAAAGGGCAACAAAAATGATTAAGGGTATAGAATGGCTTCCGTATGAGAAGAGATTAATAAGACTGGGACTTTTCAGCTTGAAAAAAAGGCGACTAAGGGGGGATATGATAGAGGTCTATAAAATCATGAGTGGTATAGAGAAAGTAAATAAGGAAGTGTTATTTACTCCTTCTCATAATACAAGAACAAGGGGCCACCAAATGAAATTAATAGGTAGCAGGCTTAAAACAAACACAAGAAAATATTTTTTCACGCAATGCACTGTCAACTTCTGGAACTCCTTGCCAGAGGGTGTTGTGAAGACCAATACTATAATAGGGTTCAAAAGGGATCTAGATAGATTCATGGAAGATAGGTCCATCAATTGCTATTAGCCAGGATGGGCAGGAATGGTGTCCCTAGCCTCTGTTTGCCAGAAGCTGGGATTGGGTGACAGGGCATGGATCACTTGATGATAACGTGTCTGTTCATTCCCTTTGGGGCACCTGCCATTGGCCACTGTCAGAGGATAGGATACTGGGCTTGATGGACCTTTGGTCTGACCCAGTATGGCCGTTCTTATGTTCTTATGTAATGGAAAGACTATTATCATCACAGTATGATGAGACTATATCATCTGGTTTTTCCCCAACTGAAGAACAGAAATATTTCATGAACATTTCTGCCTTTTCTGCATTATTATGGATAATTCTGCCACTTCCATCTAGTAATGGACCAATACCATTGTAAGGACCCTTTATATTTACATTTTTCATTCTTTGCATTTTGTTCCTTTTGTTCTTTTTGTGTACATGTTGCATTAATAATAAAGAAAACATTTCTGATAATTATTTTTCCCCTGAGAAAACTTTGTTTCATTTTAATGCAAAACTGTGTAGTGAATTGGCTCACAGGATTAGTAATGGGGTACACAGCTTTTCACACCAAGACTGCCAGTTCAGAATCAGCCCCAAATGGTAGAGATGGGCAGATATCCACACCAAAGAAATTGCCACATTAAGGCATTTGTTGGCAGTTCCAACAGGGAGTTTAAGGCATGAACAGATATAGCATGCCAAGTACCCTGATTCCCAGATGATAGTTGACATTCCATCCCCATGATTGAAAGAAAATTGAGATTTTCTGTACATATCTGAATCTGCCTTCCCATATAAAGGTATGGCTTTGTGGGACAGTAAAGACCAGGTTTTTCTTTGGGCCTGTCTCAGGATAGGTCAACACTAGTGTGAATGCAGCACATACCAGCAAAATTGCACTTTTGCCAGTGCTTGTTTCAGCACCCATCAAGCAAAATAAGCTATAGTAATAAAAGTGCAGTTTTGCTGATAGCTACATCTACACTGGGGCTTTTTCTGACGCCGATATATTGGTCAGGGATCACTCCTCCTTGGGTACAGAGAGTGTGTTAGGAATATTTTTCTGGATACAGAGTAGATAATGGCATATGTAGTGTTGTTAAATATTGGAGAAATTCTTAATCTGTTCATACCAGTGTTTCAATGGGGTACAAAGCATACGTCTGTTTTTAAATTTCTCTAGTTTCAGGATACTGAACGTTGGATTTGTTTCATTACTATATCACTGCACAAGTTAAATTGATAGTCACATTTCATTAAATCAACAAATACAAACAAATCTCTATATTTCAGGGAGCAAAGCTACTCTTTAGGATTTTGATAGTATTCAGTTCAGGTCTCTTTGTGGCTTGATGCCAACCTTCACTATAACTGGGCTTGGCAGAATTTGATTTTTTTAACAATAATTTTGATGGATACTGATGTTTATTTTTAAGCATTTTTATCAATTTTAGATTTTCACAGTTGTGGGGAATTTTGGGGGGGGGCAGATAATGGGGAGCTGACAATAAATATTTAATGATAGTAGATGTTGAGACTCAAAAAGTTAAAAACTTTATAACTGTTAAAACACAAATTGTCAACAGTGCATGTCAAAATATATAAAGTAAATATCTTTAAATCAAACTATAATAAGTTGTCAAGCAGCATTTTTCTTACTTTGCCTATCTGCAAATGGTGATTATTATCAGTGGGAATATTTTTTTGCAGGTTTGTGTATGGTGAAATTGACATTTGCTGACATTTACCGATAAAAATCTAATCCTTCCACGCCTAAATGTATCACATAGACTGAAGCATACTAGTGTGGATTCTAGTTCTAACCACTTGACCATAGACTCATGGGAAACTTGGAGCCATGATTAGGCATAATTAGTTTCTATTTAACATAAATTACTGCAGGCAGATGACAGTATTTTAAGACATTTATAGTGTGAACCAAATGTTTACATTACACAACTTTCTTCCACTGAAAAATGTGGTTTGTGAAGTTCAGTTCTCGAATATTTATGTTTAATGAATGATATTGTGGCAACGGCATATTCCCAAAGCATTCTGTCACTTTAAATGTGTTATAAATGTGGGTGATATGGCTCAGCAGGAGGATGTTAAAATGGTTTAAGATCTCGCATGCGTTTTAAGATATTATTAAAAGCATTGATGTATGTGAGAAACTGCAAAAAGATGTATTCATTTGTTAATAATAGAGCATTACAGTTAAAATGTCCTCATTAGATGCTGTCTTGTTTGCTGTATTTACTAACTTATTATGGTTGTGAGGTTCCCCTACTACATGTATCAACAGCAGTGCTGTGAAGGCCAGCCCTATGATTGGTTAGGGGATGGGCCGTACTTCCTACTTCGAGCATTCCAGGATGAGGATGCCACTCTAGAAGGGACTGCGCAGCAGGGCTGCAGCAAGCTCAGAGCCTGAGCCCTTAGAGTGGAGACAGACCCAAGGAGCAGCCTGGGTATGTGGCCATTAGGAGCTTGTGTAACCCCCAGGTGTGTGCGCCCGTACACGAAGGATATGCGTTGATACAGCCATGGCTCTTTAGCTCAAGCGTAGAAGTTTATGCTTTTAGCTCTGGAGGTCCTTGCTTCAATCCCTAGTAAGTCTGCCAAGAGGGCAGCTGTCACACTTGAGCTACACTGATCACTATAATTGTCCACTGGGTAAAGGGAAGGAAGTGCCCTAACCTGGGGTTATGGGATAAAGGCCAGAAAGAGTGTTTGGATGGCTTGTTATGGATGGAGTTAAAGTCCCTTTGTGAAGTATTTAGATTGTATTTATTGTGTTATACTCTTGTTTAGTGGTGCTGTGGTTCTTCTGATAAAGATCTTGGAACAGATATGTGCATGGAGGGATTCCTGCATCCCCAAAAGTTGGAGGAGGGATGGGAGTTTGGAACAACTTATCTTTGACTGGGGAACCCCCACCACAGTAGTCTCCAGAGACCCCAACTAGGACTGGAACCTCATTGTGTTAGGTGCGGTACGGACCCATAGGAAGATACAGGCTCTGTTCCAAAGAGCTTAAAATCTAAGGCTCTGAATCGGCAATAAGCTCTACACAGGCTGTTCTCAATGGGGCTATGTGCAGGTGCACAGGTACACTTTTGCTGAGCTTATTGCAGGATTGGGATCTAAGAAGATGACAGGCGAATGGTGTGTGTGGCAGAGGGATCACATATTTTCAATTTTTGTCTACGAATATTTCGTTTTGCAATTTTTCTTCTGTTACTTATATGTAAAATGCCAACTGTCCCCTTTCATACCCCCCAAACCATTATTAACTGGCTGATTTCTTATAGCCATTGTTTCAGGAGTGCTTTTGAGAAAGGCGCTGAAGGAGAGAATCTTGGATGCAGAGAATGCTTTGAACAGTCACTGCTCTGCAGTGTTATTAGCTATCCTCTCTTTACCCCCCCCCATGTATGTATGTGGAGTGTGCGTACTTATGGTGGGTGTTCAATTTATTCTATATGTACACTCAGGCCTTTTTTTTTTCTGTAAGTAAAATAAAACACTGAAAACCAGGAGGGTTTTCTGTCCTACATCTCCAACTCAGTGCAGTTTAATCTGACAATGGAACAGACAATGGATTTAAAAGGAAGTTGAATTACATTTTGCTCCCCTTTGGTTCAGGCAAATTTTCAAAATTAGGTGTTGAAATGCAGACATTGTAAGACTAAATTAAAATGCAGAAATTACCACTCACAGAAAGTCTGCACAATTCTAATTCTAAACATTATTTAAAAGAAATAACATTCTGTGCCTAAAGATCTTTTCTTGAGAAAGGGAGGTGGAATGGTTAATTTGAATTACAAAAAAGCCTTGATAACCCCCCACACATCAATTTACCTGCGAACAAAAAGATTCACACAGAGAAAATGGGACTTGGGACTATTTGATAAATTACTGCAGACTACTTGAATATTCCATTAGCAAAATAATAGCTCATTATGGAATCCAGAAGAATGTAGTGTAATTATGATAGCACCATCCCCACCCCCCCCACTACGGGGTAAGAGGAATGCAAATGTTAGAAATGATAGCTATTTAACCAGAGCTTGGAGATAGGCCTGAAAACAAATGGAGGGGTTCTATGATCTCAGGCATTCACAAGGATTTCTACAATGACAATGCCTTAAATTGTTGAATATGTTCCAGCTAGCTGAAGGTCAGACATGCAGAGACTCTCTCCTCCCGCCCTTTTACACACACACACACACACACACACACACACACACACACCCCCACCAGCCCAGGCACATTCACTGAGCAGAGTTACAGTATACAATAGTAAAAATACTTAAGCTCTACCTACATCATAGCTCCCAACCCTGCTGCAACTGATGGAGCTGCACCTCGCATTATTGTTGGTAAATTACAGGTTCCATTTTGCCACTGGGGATGCAGCTATTTGAGCCAGGCAAGAGTTCACAGAGTCATAAATTCCAGGGTCAGAAAGGATCATTGTGATCATCTAGTCTGACCTCCTGTATAACACATGCCATAGAATACAAGGTGAAAGATTCAGTCCCATTTAGAATAAATGAATTTGGTATAGCACATCATCCTCACCTTTGAAGAGTAATCCTACACACTTTCAAGAAGGTGGATCTACTAGAAAAGACAGATGAGAACATTTTGTGGAGCACTTTTTTAGGTAACAGTGCAGGTACTGTTCCTAGGAAACGTCTTCCAAAGATACTTAAAAAAAATGGATGTCAACATTTATAAATTATGTAAATTTTAGCTGAGAGAGTGTGTGTGTGTGTGTGTGTGTGTGTGTTGGAGTATAAAGAAAAATGTCCAATTTACAACAATTGCCCTTCTCTTGTTCCCTGGAAAAAATAGTTATATTCCTTCAAGGCTGCAGGAATTTAGCTTCATCTCTGAGGTGCCAGAATGTTAAATGTGACATTCAATAAACCACCTAGGAAATGCTAAACAGGGCTAATCAAGCCATTTAATCTTTTAAAGTTAAGAGCTGCTAAAGGAGAATAAAAGGTATAATTAATAACTCCAGCTGGGAGAGTGAGGCAGAGTAAAAACAGGGGCTGGGGCAAACATCTGGTCTTTGCTTCATGCAATGTTTACCGTGAAATAAAAACTTTTTTCCACTCTTGTGAAATGTGCAAAATTTCCTGGGTTGTGAGCCTCTCAATTAAAATAGCTTTGCACCTGCAAATAAAACAGGCCGCTCACATGTACCTGAATTTGCCCATGCAAATCAAGAGTTTGTATATGCAAATACCTGCCTCTTTTTATGTGGGTTTACCTGAGTTGTGAACCCTAATATAGTGCCAAGTTATGAAAATGTGGCCTTCAACAATCTCTGAGTTTTGCTTACTGTCCTATTGATCTACCATAATGAACAGGTACGGTTTAATAGAAAAATGTTCAGTAGCAAAATCAAAACTGCCTTTTTCTCAGCTGCTCTTCTTGCCCCATGTATTTAGGTACTTATATAGCCCTCATGGTGATAGTATCCAAGGGTAGGTCCACACTGCAATAAAAGACCAGCGGCATGACTGGCCTGAGTCAACTGACTCAGGCTTGTGGGGCTATAAAATTGCACTGTAGATGTTTGGCCTTGGGCTGAAGCCTGGGCTCTGCGTGCTATTTTATAGCCCTAGAGCTGGAGCCCAAGTCAGCTGACCTGAGCTCTCAGACTCTTTCATGTTTGTTTTATTACAATGTACACATACCCCAAGTGTGTACAGGAAGTATGTGGTTCATCCAGGAATTGAACACAAATCTTTGCATTCCAGTCCACTGCCCTATTCATTAACCTACCTTTCCTATCCTCTTCAGTGCAGCTAAATGGGGTTAATATGATGGCACAATTCCTTATGAACTAGTGTCTGTATATGTGGCTGATTACTGGTACTTAGTATCCAGGGCTGCATTTTCATGTCCCAGGGAAGGAAACTTTCACCCCACAAGAATCAGGGAAAAAATGGCAGGAGAAAAATAAAGCTGCCCGTGGTCCTGCGGAAGTGTGTTCCTACTGCTCTTTTCTGGCCAACTTGGGCGCTCCATTCTTGGCTTGGAGGGCTGCCCCTGCCTAGTGGAGAAATTGGATCCAGGGACCCCAGCCTCAGCCTTTGAAGGGTGACTATTAATCATCTCTCCTACCTTCAGGTGCTGACTATTAAGCCTCCCCCACTGCTGCAGTCCAACTATTATGCCTTCTTCTGTGGCTTCTCCTGCCAGGGAGCACAATCTCCACTGGGGTATAGTTTGGGGGACATACCCACACAGAAAGGAATTCTGGCCACTGGGTCAACACAGGTCGACACAGTTCTCCCATGAGTGGGACAGGCAATCACTGAGGGTTGCCCTGTCTGCTGTCCTTGGTCCTGGGCCCCAAGTCCCATTTGGCCACCAGGTCAACTTGGGACCCCATAGAAGGGTGGAAAGCAGGTGACCAGACCCTCTTCCTGCGAGGGTTACCCTGCCCACCTTCTTTGGCGGTTGGACCCTCTTCCCATGAGGGTTGCCTTGCCCGATTCTGGTGGCTGGACCCTCCAGCAAGGGTCAGCCTGCCTGCCTCCTCCTGGGAGCCCAACGAGGGAAAGCACCGTCCACCACGGGTTGAGAGTAGCTTTCCCATCATGCTGGATGCTCTCCCATAATGGAGATGTTGGGAAAAGAGACAAAGTCTTGTGTCAAAGGCTGACTTTCAGTAGATCGAAGCGAGGTAGCTGCTTTGTTGTGCACAAAACACTAACCCAGAATCAGGTCATCTACAAATGATTTAGCACCAGATTCCCCATGAGCAGGTGAGAGGCAGCTCCCTTCTGTCTACGCTCTGGTCTCAACATGAACAGCTCTCCGCACTGTGCCCTACCCCCCACAGAGGGATCAGCTGGCTATCTGGGGCCAACTGAGGCTCCATGGTGTTGACATACTGTTATGTTTAGGAGGGATACTGATTTAGAGGAATTCAGTCATAGTCCCACAGATGGTAGCTTCACCCCACTGGCTCTTCAGCCAAGCACATACACCAAATGTCTGAACCTATGGTTCCTCTCCTCCTGAGCAGGATTACAATTGCAACACATTTTCAATAGCGTAAAACTAACCTGTCTCATGATGGTCTATCCCCAGCTCACATTCCCTGTTAGTGGGTGAACAACCAATGATTGGTGAATTCTGCTTCACAGTGATAGAAAGAGCTGACTCTGAAGGATCAAAAAGCTACTGCTATGAACGCTTGGCTGCCACAAGCCAGTTATCCTGGTGGTAACATTTCTGACACCTCCTGCTTAAAGAGACGTTTTTCTTCAGGAAAGGAGATAGAGGCGCTGGATGAAGAGACATTGGGACTTCTCAGGATTGAGAAGGATTGTGAGGCCCCGCTTCCACGGTTTGTATTCATACTGAACATCAAGATCAAATGAGCTTTTGCCCTTCTGCGCCCTGGGAGATTTCTGTCTCCCTAAACTCACTTTAGTACACCTGTGTTACTGGTATACTAAACTCACTTTAGTACACCTGTGTTACTGGTATACTGCTTTAGTCAAACGCCCAACATGACACCTCTCCCAGAGCAGGTCATGCCCTGCCTGGAGACAGAAGTGAGAGCCCCTCAGGGTTTGCCCCTCCTCCCTCCACCTCACTGGCAAACTGGCAAGTGAAAAAACAATATGAGTAGTGATATTTCTCTGGCAGCCTGGAGGCCTCTAACTTAGTCTACATCTCTCATGTCTCTTCACATTACCAGAGTAGTCACACTCAACAGGGTCTTCTTTCACTGCTTAGTATGCCAAGCCCATTTCATTGGCTGTGGTTTCACTAGATAGTAGGTGGGGACAGTGGGACTCTCATTCAGCCATTCATGCACATCACTAATTAGAGGATGAGGTATTTGTCTATGTGAAAATCCCTGTGGGTTTCTTTTCTGGGTTAGTCAGGATACTGACCACCTCAGGTGGCCTGTCCTACCATGTTCCATCCATCTATAGGAAGCTAGAATTGTTTTAATCATCATGAGATTTCCAGGAAAAGGGTGGGGTAGGTGGATCAGAGAAGAGATATTAGGAAAAAAGGACATCAAACGAGGGAAAGGATCCCATGGAACGGGTATCATCAGAACCTTCTAAAGCCAGCAGTACAAGGCATTCACTGACCTGTTTCAAGGGCTGGTGACTCCCAGCCCAGTCCTTTAATCCAGATTCAACTATCCATGGCCATACTGGACTGAATGCACTCAAAGTCGTGTGAGCTCAGAAGATAAAACTGTCCTGGGCCTGGCTAGTACTTGGATGCAAGACCACCTGGGAATCTCAAGTGCTGTATGCAGCCTTTCTTTATAATGTTTCTCCTTGTTGTAACTGCTTTTTTTTTCCTGTTCTTTTAATAACATAAGAACGAGCATACAGGGTGAGACCGATGGTCCATCTAGCCCAGTATCCTGTCTTCTGACGGTGGCCAGGGCCAGATGCTTCAGAAGGAATAGACAGAACAGAGCAATTATTGAATGATCCATCCTCTGTAGCCAGTCCCAGCTTCTGGCAGTCAGAGGCTTAGGGACACCCGGATCATATAAGGCTGCATCCCTAACCATTTTGGCTAATTGCCATTGATGGACCTATCCTCCAGGGACTTATGTAATTCTTTTTTGATCCCATGCTTTTGGCCTTCACAACATCCTCAGACAACCAGTTCCAGTGGTGTGTGGTGTGTGCAGACCCCCATCCTTCCTGTTACAGGCACAGGGAACCACCTCAAAACTGCCAGGAGTTGCCTATGCCTATGCCTAGCCAGGCCTGACTGTCAGCCACAGCAGGGGAGCATGTATTAAGCCAGCTCCTATTTCCTCCATGGGAGACCATGACCCCCCCCCCCAAACTGCTTGGGGTATCCCTGGAACTTGGGGGAACATATCTGTGCAGTCTGGGGACCAATCCTCCTCACCACCCATGCAGGCCACTTTTCTAAGCCAAGCAGGATGCACCCAGGTTGGTCAGAGAGGAGGAGTGGCTGGTGGATGGATTCTGCACATGCAGCCCTGTCCCTGTAAGGAGTCTGAGCCTGCATGTGAGAAAGTAGAAGGATTTATTTATGAGGAGTATTCAACAGAAGTATGGAAACTTTCAAGGCAAGCACCCAGGCAAAGCCCTGGCTTTCCTGGACATTTTGGGCAGTGGGTCTCGCCTTTTGCCTTGCCTCTTTGCAGTCTCTGCATCTTTTCTGTGGTCTTTGCTTTCCTGATGTCAGTGGTACTTTGCGGATGAATTGGCCTTTGGTGAGTTGGTCAAAGGGAAAAACACTTCCATCTGCCTCGGCTCGTGAAGGGGTCTAACAAGTTCCCAAACAATGCTACCAGATGCCCCTAATTCACTGGAGAAGGTACCTCTTGATGTTTCATGTCCCTTCCCAGAGTATACTGTGAAGTTGTAGAGAGAACCCATGGGCTTTCACAGAGGTTATAGAGTTTAATACCATATTGTGCCCATTTATTGGGGATATACTGGAGAAGTCCTGTTCAGTGACCTGTGAACCTCCGTGGGGACTCATCTATGCTTACACTCAGGCCAGGCATGTAGACTTGCATAAACCTCTCCTGGAGATGTTCCAACAGAGGAACTGGTCCAGTAAAGTTGTTTGAGCAAGGCTAATGCCTGTCTGCGTGTCTCTGGGAGTTCCACTGATGTGGAGAAAGCATTGCAGGAGGACAAATCTATCCTGAGTCATCATTCTTTGAAAAACTGGAGTCAAGATGAGTTGGTTTATGGACCAGTAATGGGAAACAGTGGGGTTTCTTCTTATCTCCATCAAAAATTGGAGACCCCCAAAACCTCTTTGTTTCAGGCACATTTGTTGGGGTCCACTGCTGCACTTGGGAATGGGTTGATAAATGATGGACATGCTGATTTAGGTACGAATCAGCATATGAATTGGTCTGTGCTATGAAAAAGGACCAGAATTTCTCAGTAACAAACAGACTGAAATAATCCAGGAGGTGAAATCAGTTGTATCCACCCTGCTCTCTAGTACAGCAGTCAAGGGTAGTGTGGGAGGGCTGGAGTTGTGGTGTTCAGTCCATTGGAGGCTGGTAAATCATCCTCCTGCTCATCTTGGTGGATTCCATCCATGGGAGAACTTTCTCATAGGTCCAGGCTGCAGCTTTATGAGGCAAAATGCATCCCAGGGTCAGGTAAATTCTCTAAAATTTATCGTTACCCTACAGGCAGTGTTACTGAGGCTGAAACTGCTGCTGTGCCTGCAGCCTGTGAGGTGAACATGGATGCTCTGCTATGTGCATTAAGGCTGTGACATGTTCTGGTTTTTGCCAGAATGGACATGCAGGAAACGTTCGGGAAGTGGCTGTAATATGGACATACCAGGTACTACACACTCCAATGAAGTCGCTACTCATCTGTGTTGTCCTCCTAATTCCCATCCAAGCAAGTCGTTTGAGTGATGCAAAATGCAAACAACTTCTCTGAAAATGTTGTCAGAGGTAGCCTTCGAAAACTTTACCTATAGTATAAACTAATAATTAATGCCAATCCCAGCCTGCAATTGTGCATCCCCTAACTCAGGTTTGTGGTTAGTGGATCCATGTAATTTCTGGACCTACTTCCCTGTTATTCCTTTGGCTTACCCATTTCTCCCATGCAGACAGCCACTGAGGAGCACTGCTATACAAGATATGGGGGCTTACTGAGACTCCCTACATGCTGAGAAGTGCCACATTCCACTGTAGTTTGGGCCTTGGCAGCCCGTGGTATTGCAAGTTTTATAGAGAAAATGAAGGCTTTACGTGATAGTGGATGGGGAAAGATGAATGTCTAAGGGTATCTGTATGTCATGACAGCTGAATCTTATACCTCTGACCTACTATAGTTACATGCAGAGCAGGGATTGCATAGAGGATAGTGGAGATGAGGATTACCTTAAGGAAATAATGATTACCCATATTGATAACTGGTAAATTATCACTAAATCAGTGAAATTAGATTCAGTACTTTGTAAAGAATCTTAAACTAAACATTTAAAAAAATGTTTCTTTGTGTTAGTTAGTGGGTGGGGGGAGGCAGGTGGAGTGAAGGTAACAGGAAAACATCTGTGTATAGCTGTGTGGGTTCTGGATTTGTTTTGAGGGGAATTTTGTGATTTTGAAATGTGCTCCATTCCAGACCAGAATGAAAACAAACAATGTTGGAAATGTCCTCCAAATCGAAATGTTGAAAAGTTTTCCTATGCTGGTCAAAATATTTTGTTTTGACAAAATCAAAATGTTTTGTTCCAATTTCAGCTTCTTGGAAAAATAAAGGATTATAAATACATTTTTAAAAAATCGAAACAAAGGCATTTCTAAATGGACAATAGGAACGTTCCATTGCAAAAAGACTGAATGTTTTGACTTTATCAAAATGTATTTTTTCTATTTTTCTCTCTAAATGACTTTTCAACATATTTGACACACTTCTGCAAAATATTTCATCTTCCACGAATTGGCATTTTCCAAAAACTTTCCTTGGGAAAATTTCTGACCAGGTCTACTTTTGTGTTTCAAAGCAAGAAGCTTATAGCAAGGAATGTATCCAATGATGTATATATGGTATGTAAAAGTGATACCACCAACAAAATTCTTAGCAGGGCTAAGAGCAGCAGAAGCATTTTCCCTGTGTTGTTACAATGATTATATTATTATCTTGGTATGTTATATATCATTATGATATAGTTTTTAAAGACTGTCCCAGGGCTAAGTTGGGACTGAGATATGTGTGATTTCTGTGGACCCTTGTGGTCTAAAATGTCCCTCAACCTCCTTTCACTTATCAAGCTACAAGCTGTCAGAGGCAAACTTCAGCAAAAGAACCGGTGCTGCTGTAGCAGTGTCAGTAATGTACAGCATTATTCATGTATTTATGTTTTAATATGCATGCTCTGATTTATGTCGATGTGGTATCTTGGATTATTTACCTGGGAAATGGTAATGTCAAAAATTTGTTAAAACCTCTGTCTTGAATGGTATCTAGAAGTTGTTTGGCAGCCATGTTGGCTACCCTTCTCTTTGGAACTTTTGTTTGTGTTTGGCACTCTTTTGTGGAAAGGTGGGAAAAGGACTGGTCAGGTGGTCATTAATCTGCCTAGAGACTAGAGGATATAAAAGCCCCACACACAGGCTCTAGGGTGCTGTCTTCCCTAGCGGCAGTCTGCATTCATGTCGTTGGATCAAGAACTGCCAGAAGATCTCTGAGAGATACCACCACAGCTACTTACCTGAGAAGTGATCCTAATCCTGATCCTAATCCTGCTCCAGCAGTCCTCAAAGGTCCAAGTCCCTCCTGTGCTGCCTGTCATTCCCAAGCGCAGTGGTACATCCGGATCCAACATCTTGAGGCTGAGGCAGACGATCAGACAAGCTTTGATCTGTAAAGTATAACATACATTTGTCTGTCATTTGTAGAGGGAGAGGTTTGTGGGCTTCATGCCCATGCAAGCCACTGAGATATTTTGTCCATATACTTACCTTATGTTAAATAAAGCACCTTTTTAGTTTACCCTTTCTTGCCCCTTATCCTTATTTGCACTGAGATCAGTTAGGTGATAGAGCCTAATTCAGGGACAGCCGTACCTGTAACTTCTTAGCAGGGGCCCATAACATTCTTAATTTCTCCCACAACATTGATTCATTGTAACAGTAATGACTAGTCATGAATGACAGTGATTTGCAAAGAGTTTAGTTTACAGTGAAAATGACTCAGGAGAGCAGGCCAGACAGAAGGTAATTCATAACTAAGCCATAATTCCACCTTCAATTATAAACTCCGTTGCTCAACCTTTGGCAGTGCTGGAGAGGAGAGCATAATGTGCCGGATCCAAAAGAAAGACTCTTATTGATTCCAATGGGCTTTTGTTAATATGCCTATGTGACAATTTGGGAATCCGGCTGTCCTAATTTATGAATTTTAGCTGAGATTATGAAGTGTTACTATGAAAACTGCTAAATCGTGAATGCCTCCTTGTATGTGTCTTTACCCAGCAGCAAACTCCATTTTGAATGTGCAGTCTTTTGCCTTCTCTGTTGTTGATTTGCCTCCATGCTGGACTGAAATTCCAAAGGCTGGTGGCAAAAGAAAGAAAAAAAAAAGCGGGCTGTTGATGTTAAGTGCTCTCTCACAGAAATGGAATAGCTCTAAACAATAGACTGGCTCTCAACCAGGAGAACTGGTTTAGCAGGGGAGAGGTTGCCTTGGTAATGAAGTCACTTGGCAGGACTCTGGTCACCTGTTGACCTGATAGAGGGGGCTACAAGTTATAGAAAGGGAGGAGGTGAGCTATCTGGGGTCCTAGGCCAGTTTGTCTCCAGCTCAAGAAGAGAGAGAACCATTCCAGTCTGCAGGGATCTGCAGATGCAGGGAACTCTGCCTGCTTTTCTGAACCTAGATGATCTCTTAAGGGAAGGGTGAGCTGAGGAGCATTGTGGTTATGGTGTTTATTGTTTTCTAAATGATCTGTACTCTCTTGTGCTTTATATGTTTAAGTAAAAAGAGCAAATGTGTTAGACTTCCGTGCAAAGTGTGTGAATGTGTTATTTGCTTCACAATTACATGTGCCTCCTGAGAGAGTTATAGTGTAACCCACAAGGCTCACATCTTTCAGTGAGATTCTGGGACAGGGTGTGTTTAAGCAACTTGAGGTATCTTCAGTGCTGGTCCTGGGGACCCAAGACTGGTGGGCTGAGGAGCACCATTTCCATAAAGGAGTAACTAATTGGGTCTGTGCCCAGGAAATGTGCCAGAGACACCAAGGGAGGAAACAATAATGCAGCCTGCTGAGAGACCCAGGGCTGCTGAGACCTAAGCCACATAGGGGTCCAGGATTCCAGAGTTTTGGATTACACGCACTGCAGTTTGGTGGGTGCCCAGCAGGGGGCACCTGACTGGACCTCTTACAGTTTATATTGTTTCATTGGTAATTCCAACTACCCTAAGCTTACTAATGATAACTGAAATTTAAGAAAAAAAATTCTTTACAGACCCTTAGCTATCACCTGAAAAACACAGCAAAAATTGGTTGGGAATTTTCCATTGAATCTCTTTTCCATTGGAAAATGTTGATTAGTTGAAACTGAAACTTTTAGCAAAAACATATCCCTCTTATCTCAACACATGATATAGATGAGAGAGAGACCAACCAACCTAGCCAGCCAACCACCAGTCCACCCCAGACTAGTCCAGTGGTTAAGGAATTCACTTGATATACACATATACAAAGTCCCTGCTTTGCTTGATTGAAGTCAGGACTGGAACCTGCATCTCCCAAATCCCCAGTGGGTGCCCTTCTAATGCAGAACAAGAACTACAAAATATAATTCCTGTTTTCCAGCCAGCCCTACTGAGAGCTTCAGTTGCCAGATATGCAGTTTGTCCCTTTATAGTCATCATATACATTGGTGGGTAGGAAAAACACATGCCTGTTCATTTAATTGATTAAACTTTGTTAGCCTTACAAACTGTTGGCAACTTGGAGCACTACCTTAGACAGCTGTTTTCATTCTTTACAAGGGATGTTCAAACTAGTTTGGGTAAAACAGGGACCCCTGCCCTTTCCCTGAACCTTCACCCAGAACTTGAACCCAATGTTAAAAAAAGTTTGGTTAACTTCCCTTTCCCATTCATTACTGCAAGCCTACGTACTTGTGAGATCCGCTTGGACCAGATGTGGAAATGTTGAAATATTGCAAGAAAGGATATTTCCTCACTAGTATTGTAATGATTCTTTTTATAAACACACGGGTTGAGAACTTGTGTTGCATGCACAGAGCTTTGTGTGTGCGTTTGGAATCTTCTCAGAAAGGGTGAGATGAGATTTTCTACTCCAGTCAAGAGTCCACCCCCCGTCACTTGGGCCTCCTGATAATCCTTATGTAGACCAGCAGTCCTGCATTCTGGTTCAGAGAAAATTATTTGCTATCCATCAGAGGATAATCACAGGGCTAAGCTACACTGCTTTACTTTCTCAGTTTAGGTAAAACCATTTCCCCTTTCTAATGGAGTTAAGAGCCTAAAAAAACCCCAAACCCAGTTTTGTGCTCTGCTGCAACACTTTCACATTTGTCACCAAGGAATACTCCCAGCACAGAGGCAATGTGGAGCTGGCAAAGGCAGACCTAGGCTATCCCCTGACTTTCCCCACCCCAGCAACTAGTGTAGGGGTATGATGGGGAGATGGGGATGAATAGGAGTGGGAGGGGTGTGTCAGGGGCAGGAAGGGGAGTTGTGGAGAGCTATGCACTTGAGATATTCTAAAGCAGCCCACTTGTGACTGTGGATGGCTGCTTTAAGTTAGAACAGACCGTAGCGGCAGCGGTGGCACAGCTGAACCATGCTGTGTGTGTACCCACCTATTTCAGGTTGGGTCACAGTCAGCATGGCTCAGCCATGCCTCCACTGCTTCTACCAGTGCTACCTCAGCTACACAGCTATTTATAAACACGCTAGCTTGACACTGAGAGCTAGTGCACGTGTGGGTGTACACAAGCAGAGGAACCCCTCCTCCAGCTCATAGTTTAGACGTTGCCTGGGGTCTCAGTTGATGTAATTACTTGGTTCATTTGAGCACTTGTTCTGTGCAAACAGGTTGGGCCCAAATCATCTCAGTGGTGTAAGCTCGTGGAAGTCAATGGCATTACACCAGGAATCAATGTGTCCCGTCCTGGTTTGTCAGGAGCAAAATATTTGCTTTCTTTTCTAGACCTGGCTAATGGCCATTAGGGTCCATGTCAGAATGTTTTCAGTGGAAGAGCATCCCACCAGTACCAAAAATAGAGGCCAAAGATTTAGAAGTAAAGGTTGTGAGTCCAAGTTTTAATATATGACAAGTGCCTTGGCCCTTACCCCTCACAACTGGTCCTTCCCACTGCCTGCATTGGTTTTCCTGGCTTATTTTCTTAGACAACATGGGCTCTCTATTGTGGGATAAATGTTCTTTGTTTTTCTTTTCTTTATATCAATTGCTCATGTATTGTCTTCACTATGTTTTTGCATCTTCTTCTGTTGTACAATCTCTGCTTGCCCCATATTTGCTCCCTTTTCACCCATTCCCTTTGCCATTCTCTTCCTCACCCCCCCCCCTTTGCCACTTTCCCCTTAGCATTAGACTTTAGAAGTGGGTCTATTGCTATAATGTTGTAGGTGCCAGCAGCTATAGATGTCTTCTCACATCTAATGATTTTAGATGCTGAATGTGCTACTAACCTCAGATTTGCCGGTAATGCTTAATAATGCTTCTCACATCTAATGAGAGTAGTGCTGTGTTAGTGGAGCCCAGTGGGGCAGTGCCCCATACTGTCTCAAGGGAATAATAATGCATGATGTCTGATTGGGACTGTGTGCTAGGTTGTAGGACTAAAGCCTGCATATCTGCTTTAATGCTAGCTCTTTAATCTCATGCTCACTATTTACTTTTCTCCAGAGCCTATTCCAGCAATCCTACATCAAAACAGACTCTAATCATCAGTGACCTGGTTCTTTCACTCTCGGGCGCACAGCTCTCAGAGCTATAGCGGGCAAAATCAAAGTGGAGGGGAGCTTTGTTGGGTTGTTTTGTTTTTTGTTTTAAATGCTTCGATCTGCCAGATCTTTGCAAGAAACATCAGAATGGACTGAAGTACTGCCAGCCTGAAACAGATCTCTCAAGAGCTGCCTCACTTCTCATCTATCATGGAGTCCTGATGAGTGAAGTGAGCCACCTGCTCCAGGGCCACAATCTCTCATTGCTGTACCACAGCGAAATACATGCCGGGATGTTGCACTTTGGTATTGCTGTGAGGGCTGGAAAAAACACAGTGTCTCACCGACCAAAGGAATTCTGGTGTGACAACAGGAAGATAGGAAGTGTCATACTGCATCAGGTCCATCTAGTCCAATATCCTGGCTCACAGTGGGGAGCACCAGATGATTCAGAAGAAGGTGCAAGAAACCAGTTACAGAATAATCTGCCCATACGGGAAGTTTCTTCCTAGCCTCAGTTGGGGCTTAGTTTATACCCTAAAGCATGAGCTTGTATATTCCTAACCTTATTTAATCATTTCTAATGTAATGATGGATGTTCTTATTATACATACAAATGTCTAAGACATTTTTGAAGCCTACTAAGCTCTTGGCCTCAATGACATCTGGTGGCAGTGAGTTTCACAGATTGATTATGCTTTCTATTTTAAAAAAATCCTTTTATCCGTTTTAATGCTATTGCCTTTCAGTTTCATTGAATGTCCCCTTGTTCTTGTATTATGACAGGGTAAACAGTAGCACTTCATTTATTTCTTTTATGCAATTCAATTATTTTGTGTTTTACTACCTTGTCTCCTCTCTCAACTACAGAAAACCAATCCTTTCAATTTTCTCAGCTCGTACTGAGGTTCATTTAAACAGGACAGAGTCCTGCTTTTGAAACCCCACCCCAGCATCTTGGAATCTTATCAAAACTTAGAAACAATCCACTTAGATTAAAAGCTCTTTGGGGCATGGATTGCTTCTTTCATAATACATATGGGCATAATGCCAAGCACAATGCGGTCCGGTTGCCTGATGCTACCACAACATGAATAATAAATCTTCTGAAGTTTCTTCCATTTCACTGTCCCACTCTCCAAAACTACCATCCAGATTTCCTCTCCCCGTGAAACCCATTTACCTCTAATTACCTGTGGCTCTTGACTTCTTCTCCAAAGGTCTACTAGTCTCTCTCTATAGCTTCCAATATGGTTTTTAGGATCTTTGACATCTCTCTGCACCCTACCATCAGGAAGCTTTCCTTGTTATGATCCCTTCTGTCATGGTTTCTATCCAAACTGGTTCATCCACTCAAATGGGTTCTCTCTGGTAATGATGCTAAATTAGGGTTGAAGCAGTGATTTTGGGGAAACAAACATTACTGCTAATGCATGCACAACCCATTATATCTTCGCCCTGAGCCTGTGATGGAAAAATAAAGCACAGCACTCCCTGAGGAAAAATTCACTGTGTGTATGTGGTGCACTCCATACTATGAACAATTTTGAAGTATATTTTATAGTGGTAGATCTATCGTGACATGAGTGAAGAGAAGGGGAAAAACTCACAACAGTAAGCTGCAAAAGTGAAAGTAAATACCATAACAGTAAAGAGCTGCCATGTATTGTTTGTTTTTACACACAAGGTACAAATTGCCTTTCTCCCACAGTTCTTCAGAATTGATGGAGTTTGGGGTGATAGGAATGAGATATTAGAAGCATTTGCATTAAGTGAGAATAGAAAGTTCTCAGTACTGATTGAACCACCAACGGCTTTTATGTCATCAACAAAATAAGGCAGGTTTGTATTAAACTGGCAAGAAAGAGAAGTGGGACAGTGAAAATGGTCTTGTTCCATTCACTACCCAAGATATTATCTCTTTCCAGTAGTCTTCCACATATGTCAATGCCCCTTGCAACTAGAGAAGGTGAGAAGGTGTTCTAGGGGCAACTAGAGAAGGTGATCCAAAGCTAAGGCAAAGGAAAGCCTCCCTTTGACTTCAGTGGGCTTTTGACCCCAGCCCCTTATCGAACTTCTACTTACAGTGAAACAACAGTGCACTTTCCTGTTAATGGCTCCCACTGTATGTAGTGTAATTATAGATAGATAAAGAAGAGTCAGCTCATAGATGATACAATTTTGATTGCTGATTATTAATTGTAATGAGTTTTTAAATCCATTTTTTCCCTTAGGCTTTTAATTGACAGCTGGTCAAGAGTGGGTGGTAACTAACTGGGGCTATTTTATTATTATTTTGGGATATGACCTAGGCTGTTATATTCTGATTGGACAGTTCACCTCTGTGAAGTGGCTTGTAGTTTTTGGACAATTGTCAGTTTTGATTAATGTAGTATCTCGAGCAATGGGGAGGCATTATATACACTGGAAGAAATGCATAAATATGTCCATTCCTATAATGCAGTTCTTCTTTCTCTTGCTATATATTTGTGCAACATAGTCTTAGCTCATTCCATAAGACAGAGCAAAGCTGAGCATCAGCTTAGGAGTTGTTTTATTGCTGTTAAGAAATGCCTTCACATATTAATGAGCGTGTAACATCTGTGCAGCAGGAAAGTGAGACTTTCAGGTTGCATTTTCTGTTGCCAGATTCATCCTGTGCTTTGATGTATACATTTGAAGGAGGGAATATATGCCACTAAAACTAATAGATTGGGTCTGTTTGTTAGAATTAATTTTACCAGATACCTTACACTAAGTATTTCTATCACATGTATATTAGATAAGTATTCTATATAAGGTCTTATGTTGTGCTCATCCCTGTAGTATCTGACCTCTGTCCAGTAGTGCATTAAGCAACCTGATTACACATCTGTCACATGTTTGTTCTCTCATCCTCTCCTTAGGAGGAGAATAACATACACTGGATTGTCTTGTTTGGTAGGGTTTTAGGTTTTTTGTTTGTTTTAAAATATACATGTTGCAATGTATTTGTTAAATACAGAAATGTGTCTTGCTCTAGGAGCGCAAGATGATGAGGTGTGTGATGATCCTTAGTTGCTGGGGAAGTTCATTCTACAGTCTTGAACTTGTGCGCAAGAAAATTCTGTCTTCCATACAGATGAGCTTTACCCTTATTGTTGAGCTTTCCATTGTGCTTGAGGACCATGGTCTTTGTCCCACAGATTTAGACAATCTTTTAGATATCCTAGGCCATGGATCGACTTGAAGATAAGGAACTGAGTCCTTGAACTTGATTCAGCATTCTACGGGAAACCAGTGAGAGAACACAAGACAGGTTTGATGTGCTTGTGGTAACCAGTGTTGCTGAGGAGAAGTGTTGCAGTGTTCTGTACTAGTAGGAGTTTCCCAAGTGCTGAAGACTTCATGCCCAGGTATATCAGATTGCTGTGGTCCATCTGAGAAAGGCGTGAATGACTGAGGCCAGGTCATTGTCTGCCAGGATGAGAAGGAGCCAACTGAAGATGATAGAAAGCATTATTCATGGATGCTACTACGTGAGAGCCTATGTCAATGAGGAATCAAGAGCAATGCTAAACTATGGACTGACCTGACAAACTGAGGTGTGTACATTCAACCACAGGAGACTGTACTGTGGCTATAGACCTTTCAGAATGCTTTCCTTTGCTCACCAGCATCACCTTTGTCTTGCTTGGGTTCAGCTTCAGCCAGCTGTTTTTCATCATCTATGAGCTAATCTTCTCCAAGCACTGGGCCATCTTGATGTTTGTTTATCTCAATTTACATATAAGTAGCAAACAGGGTCCTTGAGACAGTAAGAGGGGAAAATGGCAAGAGACAAGGCAAATCTGCATTTCAGCATACACAGGAGAGAAGAAAGAGCATGGGGCCACCTTTACCACCAGACTCCATGTTGCCTTCTTTACTGTTTGAATAAAGTTTGCTTTGAGTGGTAACCCTCAGAAGAATCCACTTCAAGGGTGATTGGGACTATAAAAGTGAGGGGCAAAAACACCCCAAGTCACCTAACCCTATCTCTCTCTCTTTCACTTAAAAAGACAAAGGAACCAACCCTTTGACTTTGGAGGGGATAGCCTGACCTGGGAATTTGGTCAGTGTTGTTGCTGGGAACTTGTGGTAAGGATTTTACCTTGAACCAAGTCTAGCTTGTTAAGCTTTAGCTACTAGGAAGTGCTTTATCTTTATTTTTCTTGTAACCATTTCTGACTTTAATGCCTTATACTTGTACTCACTTAAAACTTCTCTCTTTGTTTTATTTTTAATCTAAACCAATCCAGTGTTGTGTTTAAAATGAACTAGCAAACAGGTGAATATTGACCCTTAACGGGGCAATGGACCTTTGACTATCTGAACTGTCCAGGAGAGGGCTGGACAGTGCAGAACAGATGTTTTTAGGAAAATTCAGGACTGGGAGTATGTTGGGGTCACCCTGCAAGTATTAACCAAGGATGGTGGAAACCAGACTGTGACTGGAGTGATACTGACAGGCTGCTGGAGTCAGAGCTGCTGGACCAGGGCTGTAGCTATACACAGACACTCAGAGTGTGACCTGCAAGCTCTCTGGCTGTTTGTGAGCAGCCCAGGTTGGGAGCTACCACAGCAAAGCATTGTGAGGCACCCAAGGTTGTAGGGCAGGTGGTGACACAACCCCCCACTAGGGAGGGGGGCGGGGGATTTAATCTTGCTAGAAACAAACCTAATTCCCAGGTATGCAAGTTTTTCTAGCTCTTCTATCCTACCAAATAGGTCAGTCCCATTACACAGCACTAAAAATCTGGGCTGAAATCCTGGCCCTGCTGAATTCAATGGGAGCTCTGCTAGTGACTTTGATAGGGCCAGGATTTAACCTCTGAATCAGAAAATAGCCACTAGGTACGGCATTTGGTTCCTGGTCACCCCCCGCCCCCAAAGAATATTGTGTATTTGTAAACTCTCAATGCTGTTGCTTTAATTCTGCATACTGGAAGCTTCTCAAGCTGGTTGTGAGCTTTTCACAGGAAGTAATAAGATGATTTTATGCATCTGTCATAGTTGAAAGCTGTGTGGTACATTATGTATTCATTGAAAACTGAGAGGGCAAGTCAGCACCTCAAAGGACTGTGCTCTTTACTAGCAGAAATGAGCTACTAATTTGAGTTTCAGACAGTTTATAAAATGGTCAAAGAACAAATTAACCAGTATTACCAGTCCAAGCCATTAAATCTGTATTTCACCTGTTTATTTTAATGGTCTAGTACCAAGTACACATCTAAATGCAATTCCTTCATTGTCTTGGCAATGGCCCTTCATCTGTCATCATTTAATCTATCTATTGAGGGCACGGATAGATACTGCCATACTTGAGCAACAAAGGATGCCCTATCAGACTGCTCTGAACTTGAGTTGCTTCAACAGACGCAGTTTTATGTTGTGCCTAAGAATAGTCCTTTTTATTTTATCTCTGAATACTTTACTTCTTTCTGTTTTGTAAATATTTTCTAGTATTGACCAATCCTTTATCTGGCCTCTTTTCTTCATGAGAGACTATAAGTTCTCCTTCTGAGCCATTATAGTCTATCACTTTAACACATTGTTAAATTGTAAACTTCATATTATTTGCCTTTATAGATTTTCGGGAGTCTTTAGGCCCGGCTACAGTCCACAGGGTCTGGACCAAAACATTTTGCATATTAAAAACCATACATTTAAAAAATGAGTTGATAGCTGTCAAAAAGTTAAGTAACTGTAATGGATGCTTTGTACAATGACAGCACCCATTGACCTAGGCTCCATAAATGAAAAAAGTGTCTCTGGCCCCAAAAGCTTAACATCTGAAGAGACACAACAGAAAGGCACAGAGATGTGGAAGTTACTTGCCCAAGATCACACAGCAGGCCAGGGACAGTGCCACGAATAGAACCCAGATCTCCTGAGTCCTTATCCAGTGCCCTAACTACTGACTCACACTGCCTCTCAGATTTGGTTAGGATTAAAATATCCTGCCAATCCTAGATAAGATATGCTAGTATTATTATTATTGTATTTATTTATTATCCATTTTATAGATGAGGAATCTGAGCTACAGAGACATGAAGGGACTTGACCAAGATCAGAATTAAGAAGGGAATTAAAAAAAATAACATTAAGGGTTACTGGTATTCTGAATTCTAATTGGTTACTTCCTTCTCTATTACACAACAGAAACTAACATAGTTGTGAATCATGACGCTACATGCATTTTCTGCGTTTTTGGGATCACAGTGAATGTCATGGAAGAAGTTTAAAGTAGTTTCTGGTAGGCTCCTTTCAGAGAACAAAGAAAAGTGTGTGTGGTGAGACCCTAACTTGGCAGTCTAACTTTTACATTAACATGTCATATTGGGTATATCCACAGGCAGCTGCCTGAGTACTATTTAAGCTGGGTGCTGAACTAGGCGCAGACATTGACAGGCAGTAGTTAAGCTGCTCTTATCTTTTTTTCCTCGTGTCACTGATAATGATACTGTAATTCTCTGCAAACTGTGGTCCTTTGGCTATGTTTTGACAGCATGGTTGTTATTCCAGTGGTCTATGCTATTCTCTAACTGTGTCATTTCTGCTGGAGACATTTTTCTCCTTAAATTTCTATTTGAGCTCCTTAAAAGTAAGCTTGTTTTTCCTTATATCTTCTAACAGTTTTGTATTACCAATATATATTTTGTTCAGATTAAACGCAAGGGCTCATATCCTCATCTGGTGTAAATCGATGTAGCTCTATTGAAGTCAATGGAGCTATGCTGGCTTATTCCAGCTGAAGATCTACGCCATATTCTCTATATATTAGAAACAGCTGAAAAATATGATTTTTTCCCCTGCAAGGTACTACAGTAAGAGATTTGCAAAATCTTGCAGAGACCAAAATAAATCTACATGACTAGATATTGCAAGCAAAATACATCCCACAAACTGATACCTTATTTGAGTTTAAATGTCTGCAGATTTCTTGATCTACAATCATATGGACCAAATCCTGAAGTACTGATGCAAATTTCACTCAGTCATTAGCAAATCCTTATTGAAGTCAAACTTACTTCTGTGGCATTTACATGACAAGTGCCCTAAAAATACTTTCTACAGCTTTAAAAATCTCAGCAATGGTCCATAGTAATTAAGGGTCAGATTTTAATATCTTTTCTTTAGATGAGAAGTATATTACTCCCCAAGTTTCAGTGGAACTACGCTTCAAACAAAATATTACTCCATGTTAGTGTAGTTATTAAATTCTGGTCCTAAAACAGTAGCAGTATTATAATTACCAGTGTCAGCAGGCTTTGAATGTTACTCTTTACAAGTGCAAATAAATTGTTAAAATCCTTTAACTGAGAACCCACCCTGGAGATATCTGTCCTTCCCAGGGCCGGCTCCAGGCACCAGCTTAACAAGCAGGTGCTTGGGGCGGCCAAGGGAGAGGGGCGGCACCTGCGGCAATTCGGGGGCGGCAGGTCCCTCACTCCCTCTAGGAGCGAAGGACCTGCCGCTGAACTGCCGCCGCCGATCGCGGCTTTTTTTTTTTTTTTTTTTTTTTT
>NW_020664409.1:10466068-10519841 GCF_002925995.2 Terrapene triunguis
GCCCTGGTCCTTCCAGCCTGTTTCCTTCATGTAAATGGAACTGCCCCCCTATTTCATAGGTGGCAGTGATGGTCTCAAGAATTGGTTCTTGAAATCATGATCAGGCCCTGAAATCATGACAGGATAACCTTCTTTAATTTACCAGATGTTAATTGCCTAAGACCAGCTAATGCTGTGACCATCCATAGGACTGTAGAAACACACAACTGATCAACACTGAAAATGCCTTAACAAAGCCAAGCCCAGCTCGCTCAAAAACAGGGTGACTAGATGTAATGGAAAGAAGGCAGCTTGCCAGCCAGTGAAAGAAACCTCCAATAATACATGAATACCCTTACTTTCTGGACTTTGTGCTTTGGAGGATAGGATTATAATTCAAAATGATGTGGCCAAACTGGAGAAATGGTCTGAAGTAAATAGGATGAAATTCAATAAGGACAAATGCAAAGTACTCCACTTAGGAAGGAACAGTCAGTTTGAAACATACAAAATAGGAAATGACTGCCTAGGAAGGAGTACTGCAAAAAGGGATCTGGGGGTCATAGTGGATTACAAGCTCAATCTGAGTCAACAGTGTAACACTGCTGGAAAAAAAGAGAACATCATTCTGGGATGTATTAGTAGGAGTGTTGTAAACAAGACACGAGAAGTAATTCTTCTGCTCTACTCCACGCTGATTAGGCCTCAACTGGAGTATTGTCTTCAGTTCTGGGCGCCACATTCCAGGAAAGATTTGGAGAAAGTCCAGAGAAGAGCAACAAAAATAATTAAAGGTCTAGAAAACATGAGCTATGAGGGAAGATTGAAAAAATTGGGTTTGTTTAGTCTGGAGAAGAGAAGACTGAGAGGGGACATGATAACAGTTTTCAAGTACATAAAAGGTTGTTACAAGGAGGAGGGAGAAAAAATTTTCTTCTTCATCTCTGAGGACAGGACAAGAAGCAATAGGCTTAAATTGCAGCAAGGGAGGTTTAGTTTGGACATTAGGAAAAACTTCCTAACTGTCTGGGTGATTAAGCACTGGAATAAATTGCCTAGGGAGGTTGTGAACTCTCCATCATTGGAGATTTTTTAAGAGCAGGTTAGACAAACACCTGTCAGGGATGGCCTAGATAATACTTAGTCCTGCCATGGGTGCAGGGGATTGGACTAGATGACCTCTCAAGGTCTCTTCCAGTCCTATGATTCTATGACTTAAAGTATGCAGTTGAAGTCATTTTTAGAGGGTGCATAAGCCTTACTAACATGAACATTCAGCAAACTTCCATAGAGTAAGTTAAGATGTCTAAAGGAAACAAGAAATATAGTACCAAAGTCACTCAACAACATGAAAATGAGGCCATGTCTACACTTACAAGCTTACAGCAGCACAGCTGTACCGATATAGTGTGCTGTTGTAAGAGCACTCGTGTAGCCATGTTATGCCGACGGAAGAGAGCTCTCCTGTCGACATAATAAAACCAGCTCAACAAGCGGTGGTAGCAATGTCAGCAGGAGAGTGTTTCCCACCAACATAGCACTGTGCACACGAGTGTTTATGCTGGCAAAACTTATTTCACTCAGAGGCGTGTTTTATCACACCCCTGAGCAAGAAAAGTTTTCTGACATAAGTGCTAGTGTAGACATGGCCTTAGTCAGTGCACAAAGAAGCTCCCCTTCAACATAGTGGGCTTGATTCCCTTCTCACTTACATTAGTGCTAACTTGTGAATGGAGTTACGCTGGTGTAAAATGAGTATGAGAGGAGAATTGGGCCCACTTATAGATGTACAGTGTGTATGAGTGATATAAGTTATGACATGTTTTTAACTTTTTTCATTTCTGAAAACGAGAGATGAGCTAAAACCAGCCCAGAACCCTTCTGAATTCTGGAAAGGGGTGTGTTTCAGACTTTTAGGTGTAAATCTGAATTGCTCCTAGGTGATTGTGCCCCATGTCCGTGAGAGCAACAAAGGACCAGGCAAATTCTTTGCTCCCAAGAAGATCAAGAAAGTGAGGCATTGCCAGGAGGAGGAAGGAAAAGAAGAGAGCTACGGAGGGAGGGAGGGAAGAAGGAGGGAGAAGTCATGTGGGAGTCAAGAACTCAGGATATGAGGGAAAGGAAGGAGAGAGTTCAAGGAGAACAGAAAGAAAAGTGAGATGTTATCTAAAGATTCTAGAAATGAAGCAGGTCTGCTCCTGAGTCTGCTGGCAGGGGAACTGGCCTACTGTCTGCCTCTGAAGACAGTAGATAGGAAAAAGCAAGCCAACTGCTGAAAATGATGGAGAGATTATCAGGCTATGTAGCCTTCCCAAAATCACAACACTAAAAAGGGATGGTTTCAAGATTGGTGCATAGGGTGGCGGTTGTGGAGGTGTGTGGGAACCGAGGGTGTAGGGCCTAGTGGGAGATTTCATAGCTTTGCATAGGGCTTTATGTGTGTGGAGAATAGGCGCAAGATGGGACAGGACCCGAAGTCAGGCCGGGTAGGAGCTGGAAGGGACAGCAGCAGTTGGTAGGGGGCATGGAGTGTTGCTAACAGGGATGATAGCTAGGGAAGGGAGGATAGGGGTAGAAGGAGACATGGAGAGGCTGGGGGTAGAGGAGTGGAAGACTCTCGAAGCACTACAGCTCATGCCGCCTCAGAACCTGGAATAGAACCCAGGATTCCTGAGCCTCAGGACTCCTTTGATGTCCCGCAAATATCTGGGAAACCCACTGGGATCCTTGCTTCATTCGTCACAGAAGTTGGAGCATCTATACTGAGTGAGCTGGAGTTGCAGGAAAAGAAAGGATAGTCTCCTGGTTAATGCGGCCCTGAAGAACTAGATTCTATCCCTGTCTCTGCCACCAATTCCTGTGTGATGCTGGACAAGTTATATAAATCAAAATGTTGTACCGGTGGCCAGTGGCTGTGCCTCGCTTTCTGGGTACCCCGCTTGACATTTGGGCTCTAATTTACAGATGTTCTGAGCATTTATACCTGCAACTGAGGTCAACTGGAGTGCTGCTCTGATCATATAATGTACCTTGAAATGCTAAGTACTCTGACAAATCAGATCCTGAGCATCTCAAATTGGACACCAAAAGTAGTAGATACTTTTGATCGTAATCTCTGTGCCTCAATTTTCCATCTGTAAAATGGGGATAAATATCACCCTTCTTCTGCCAGGGGTGTGGTGAAGATAAATTTATTAATGTTTGTAACGCACTAACATATTACAATAAGAGCACCATGAGGAAATTAATAATTCTGCAGTCAAGTGCACCATTTGAATGGTGTGCAGTAAATAATACCTAGGGCCACACATTGAATACTGAGGTTTAAAAAGAATGTCGAATGACTACCCATTCAGTAAGCACCATCCATCCTGTGCTCAGAGTGAAGTGGGGTCCCATGAACAAAACATTACGTGATCATATAATTAGACGTATGATAATGGATAAACACAGAGTGGCTTTTCATAATTTTTGAATGCTTGGCTTTGCAACCTTAACATTCTGTTAGTATAGTTCTTCTGGAAGTAAGAACCATCCATAACACCTTTACTGATGTACTTATAAGCATCTATAACTCATGTTAATCATGCCTATAACATCTACTCATCATTTATTAAGCTTTTCTGAACCATTTGTAAATAGAACCTTAAGATAAAGTGCCACCTGAAAATCTTTCCATGAGTTTCTTCAAGAAAACATCACAATCTTTGTAATTTTTCTGTCTCAAGGACAATATTTAACAGCTCCTACCTTCAAAAGCCAGGCACTGCTAAATACAGCGTACAAATTGTAAAGGCAGTTTTGGCATCATTTGTCTCAGGTGGTCAGAAGTCACTTCCAAGTCTCTTCTCTCATTTCCAGGTTCAGAAAAGTTCAGCCCATGGGAATGAACGTCCTGACCTCGTTCGCCTCTAATAGCTAACACACCCACTCCAGCCAATCAATAATTGTAGAGAACCCTGGCTGAAATTAGCTGAGAGCCCTTAAAATAGTTGGCTTATTTACACAGAAAATAGAACGGACGTGGTGTTTTTCCTTTCCTGTCTCAAGATAAATTGAATGTCTTCTGTGAGTCCAGCTAGTTTTGTAATCCCAGCCAGGGCAAAGCGACCTATCTAGCTAGGCTTTCCAAGCTGATACTTCATTAATTACCATTTTGGAGAAATTGGGTTGTTGGGATTGCAAGAGCCTGGAACATCCCAGTAAAAACAGCAGTCAAATCCAGTGCTAGGAGTTTATTTTTCCATATAAAATGCTTGCTACTACTGTTCTCTGTCTGACTACAACCTTCCTTCAAGTCTGTGCTCTGTAATTTATGGCTTAGCCTCTGTAATGTTAGCAAGGTATTAATATATGCATGAAGAGCAGCAGTCAATGTAATTACAGTAGCAAAGTGATAAACGCATAGCCATTTTGCCTGGTAATATTGTGTATTTACCAGGTTTATTTGTTCAACAGTTCTGGCTTTAATTATATTTTGCCATTTGGGATTTTTAGACATATAACAATCATAGCTCTCCCATCAATATTATTTTAAGAAGAGTGGATGCATTATTAAATATTTATTTATTCATACAAAACCTATTTTTCCAACAGCACAAAGTGTCTAATATCCAGAATTTCTCTTTTTCTAATGGTATTGGAATGAGTCATTGAGTGTCTGAGATGTGATGTCGCTTCCCTATACACCAACATCCCTAACAATGACGGCATAGCTGCCTGCCTCAAATATTTACAAGCAATGGGCAGCCATCAGATATCGACCCCAAACATGTTGCCAAACTCATGCATTTCATCCTCACACATTACAGTTTTACATTCAACAACAATCACTTTGTCCAAACCATAGGAACAGCCCTGGGTACTAGGATGGCTTCCCGATATGCCAGTTTCTTCATGGGCCACCTTGAAGAACAATTTTTTGGACAAATGCACCACGAAGCCAATGATATACCTGAGATACGTCAAAGTTGTTTTTCATCTTCTGGACAGATGACTTAAACTCCCTCATAGATTTCCACCACAAATTCAACAACTGCCACCTGTTCCATTAAACCCTCTCTGGAACACGTCCACACTAGCATCAACTTCCTGGACACCATCACCAACTTCAACAATGGAACACTACAAACATCTTTTTGCAAGAAACCCATGGATCACACACCTACCTTATAGATCCAGTCTTCTTCCATATGGCTTGGGTAGGTAGCAATGATTACAAATGTATATCTAGATTTGATAGCCAGCCCATTGCCGCAGCAGTGAGCCGGTGAATGTCCTTCAGGCCCCTGGTGAAAGAACGAAGGGGACACTCAGATATGATATGCTCCATCATTTGTGCCTGGTGACCACAGTCACATACAGGTGTTTGCCACATTTTCAATTTAAAGAGGAATTGTCCACATTTCTCATGAGATATCCTGATGCGATTCAATCTTCACGAGTCTCTCTGACATAAATCAAAACCCGGTTGTTCCTCGGCTGGGTCAACAATAAGCTGTTTATTTTGAGTGGTTGAAATGCTCCATGTGGCTCTCCATGGAGCTCCAGTTTCAAAGGTGAATGTAAGGGTCTTAACATGGTTCCATAGAGGGATGCAGGATTTTAATCTTGTCTTTGGTGGGTTCTGCAGTTCGTCATGCAACAGAATTCTCGTGTTTGCACTGACATGGTTGAGAAAACGAGATGTCTCGGTGTGACACTCTATATCTTGGAGGAGCACCCTGTAATCCTCCTATTCCTCATCTGTATATAATTGTGATATTGCATATAAAGCATGCCATGTGCGGTATCAGGGGAAAGGTTATGATTTGCTGAAACCCATTGTTCCATTTAAGTATGTATATCATTAATGCATATAAAATTATAAGAATTCTGCTGTATGGTTTTCACTAAAATATGCTGTGGGTTTGGGAAGCACCCAGATACTAGCTCTCCAGAGACAACGACTATGGAGGTAACCAACACCCAGGGTGGGTGCTGAACAGACATCACCAGCCATTGTCCAGCAGAGGATTTACAATTCATTGACTCACTCACAGGAGACACAGCGGGGGTATTGCTTCACCTGGTGACTCAGAAATGCCCACCAGACATGCCTGGACTTGTGTTCTCCAAGCACATGGACTAAGGATATAAAACAGAACACAGTGGCCCCAGGCTTGGCCTTTTCTCCTCCCCCCACCTATGCTGCAAGCAACAAGGACACTCAGAAGACTGAAGACTCCAACAGAGGAGACTGGCCCAGGTTTCAAGGGTGAAACCTGTGTATTATGAACTGCAATATCCAGTGGGGTGAGAAAAACTGTTTAAGCTAGATGTTGCCCAGTCTAATAGGGTTGAGAGTTTAGACTGCGTGCTTATATTTTATTTTATTTTGATAACTACTCTGACTTTTTGACTATCACTTAAAATCTATCTTTTGTAATCAATAAACTGTTTATCTTTACCAGGGTGTTTGCCTGAAGTGCCTGAATCTGCTCAAGTTTACAAAGGCTGGTGTATATCCATTTCCATTGATGAAGTGGTGAACCAATTAATAAACTTGCATTGCTCAAGAAAGGGTCTTGAGCAGTGCAAGAGGGTATATTCCTGAGGTACAAGGCTGGGAGGGATTTGGCTTATGCTGTGTGATTCATGAGTGGCTCTGGAAGCATTCATGCAATCTAGCTGGCTGTGGGGCTCCACATGCCGTTGTGCTGAGTGATAACAGGACCTGGAGGGGTTCGCTGCTTGTCACTAGCAAAGCATTGTGAGAGACAACCCAGAATAGTGAGTTAAGGGGGCACAGCAGTTCCACAGTCCCAGGCTGCACCCCGGGATCCCGTCACACAGGGCAGCTCTTCTAATCTGTGGAGCCTGGATGTGCAATAAGACCAGAAGCCAGTCGACTGGAGTTGATTTGAGCATCCGTGACACTATGCGCATTGCGTTATTGAGTTGAGTATCAAGGAGTTTAGTGTGACTGCTGTGAGACCACACTGGTGCACAGTATTCAGCCACAGAAAATATCAAGGCAATTGTTGCAGTTTGTGAGGTCCGTGGACTGGGGCCCTACGATGTTCCAGACAAGTTCCTGATAAACACGACACAAGACCTGACCGTGTTGTGGGTGCTCTGAAGGTGTTGTTGAAAAGTCAAACTCCGGTCCAGTGTAACGCCGAGATACTTTGGGCTAGCCTCATGGCTGACGCTCTCATCACAGAACTGCACATCGTGTTTAGTATTAACCATTTTATTGTTCAGCTGGAAAGTGGCCACCATAGGTTTTTTGGGGTTAGGCCTAAGTTTCCAGAGTTGGAAATAATCAGGCATTGTGCTGAGATCTTGGGTTAGGATGCAGCTGATGGTATGGAGACTTGTGTGCTGAACAGCTAGGGCAATGTCATCAACATACAGTAACGACCCCAAACACACCAGGAAATCTGTTATCTATAGCCAAGCACTCAGATACCACAGAATATGCTCTGAGGAGAAAGTCTGGGATATACACCTTTGCACACTCAAAATCACCTTCACCAAACAAGGACAATCCACCAGAGAAATAGATCGCATCATGGAATGGGCCACCTGAATACCCCAAGAGAACCTGCTTCAATGCAGAAATAAAATTCCCTCCAACTGTAGACCCTGAGTGGTCATCTGCCACCCCCCACTAGAACTCACATAGGGTATCAACAATTAGCTACAACCCATACTCGATGGGGACCCATCCTGAAATAAATCATTCCTGAACCCCCTCTTCTGGCCTTCAAATAAGCTCTCAACCACTCCAAGCTCATCATCAGAAGCATGCTCCCCACAGATCAGGACACACCAGCTCAAAGTGGCACCAGACCCTGCCAGAACAATAGATGCAAAACCGGCAGACATATCTCCACTGCTACAGTGATCAACCCCCCACACATACAGCACACCTTTCTAGATCCCTGGATCTTACACATGCCTATCACAACATGTGGTGTACTTCATCCAGTGCACCAAATGTCCCAATAACAGCTATGTGGGTGAAACCAGACAATCACTACACTCTCAAAGGAATTCATACAGGAAAATGATAAAAAGCAAAAACACCCTATCACCCGTGGGTGAACACTTTTCAGAAAGCCATCATTCTATATCTGACCTATTGATCCTCATCCTCAAGGGAAACCTGCACAACACTTTGAAAAGATGAGCCTGGGAGATTAAATTCATAACTTTGCTAGATACTAAATATAATGGTCTTAATAAAGACATTGGATTTATGTCTTATTGTAACAATCTGTATCCAATTAACCCCCCCTTTTTGTCCTATGACTACAGGAGTGTTAATTGGCCACTTTACCTTGAATGATCCCTTAGAATATATGCTAACTACTAATGCTAAACTGTTTGACCTTGTGTTTAGCTGTGACACTCTGAATACCTTTCCCAGACCTGAGGAAGAGTTCTGTGTACTTTGAAAGCTTGTCACTCTCACCAACAGAAGTTGGTCAAAAAAAAGATATTACCTCACCCACCTTGTCTCATTGAGACTTGCTCTGTCAAGCCCTTGTGCTGTGTTTTGTCGTACAGAACTTGGAAGTAAGTGCCACTTCTCAAGGACATGGTACTAGAGCATTTTGTTGGTCTCATGAGCTTATAAAAATAAATTGAAATAAAATAAAGAAGCAATTTGTGTGGCAACTGATAGCTAATTACAAAGGGTTAGCATTAATAGCAAATGAGCTTTTTCCTCTCTTTGAAATGCAAGCACTTTCTCACAATTAAAGTTTGGGTAAACCAGTCTGGAATGCAAACTGCATATTCTATGCAAATTCAGTGCAAACTTTAACACACCTTTTTTTCCTGCAGTTTTGGAGCTCAGATCACTGTCCTCAGTCAAGCCTTGGCACAGGTACATATGCACATGCACACATGCTTGCAAATATACAACATGCAGAATATTCACTCCGAGAAAACAGATATAGGTCCAGATTTTTAACTGATGTAAACTGACAGATATAGGGAACCAATTCTGAATGTAACCTCCAGGTCGCTAGCTCTCAGGATTTTATTTGCTGTTTTTTCTTAATTCCTCAGCTCTGGGAGTCATGTGATTACATGAGCATCTCAGCTTTCATTAAAAATAAAGTAAGCTTCTAGCCCTCATGAGTAAAGAGAAAAGCTTGAAAACATGATCGCTAGCAACTAACCCAACATTTATTATTATTATTTATTATTTAAATCTCATGATTTTTAAGTCAATCTCACTGTTTGTTGGAACTTGACTCATTATTTTTGATCAGTGAGGGTTGGTAATACAGTGATTTTCACCTTTCAGCAGCTCTGTTGGTTCCTCTGCTTGGATCTCTCTGAAATTTCCTCAAAGCTCAATGGAATGGTTTTCAGAATGCTGCCCTCCTTTGTGAACACTGATGGATGAGCAGGCAGTGAGCTCCAGAACAGGGGAGTCTTGTTCGCCAGATCTCAAATCCTTGGTGAACAATCCACTCCAGCTCCAATTATAAAAACATTACAGTTCTAACAGTTGCCTGACCATGAATTATTCTGACAATGTTTAACCTGAAGATAAGAAACCACTATCAACCTGTCACATTTCCCCCACTAACGAGTTCAGCATCAGTTTAAAAGGAAGTGCAACTCATGAAGCAATGGCTCCGTGTCATAAATTATAGGTATCCGGCATGCATTACAGGGACAGGAACAGTAAAATAGCAAGGGACTCTTTATTATACATTCTGACAGTGTCAGAAAAACACCACTCTGCAGTGTTTAATCTACCATAGCTTGTTTATTCCCTTTCACATCCATGCCCGTTTTGAAACATTTGGTGCTGCATTTTGCTGCTATCTGCAATTAGCACAAGTATTTATTTAAAGCCCAGAGAGCAGGAAAGAGGTTGCCTTTGATAGCCTCTCTAATCACCCAGCCAGTGGAAAGTGGTGCTATCAGGGAAGGTCTGGGCCTATTTATTCTGATAAAACTGTTACTTTGGGTGAATTTCTTGTTTTGTCTGTAATGATGTACATGGTCACTTCTCAAAGCAAAACCTTGTAACTAGATCTGTCGTGCTGAATTTCAACAGTATATGGCCCCAGAAAACAAGCTGTGCCTGTATCTTCCTCTGATGATAAAATGAAAGAAAAGCACGATATGCTAAAAGGTGGGCTAATCTCCTAGATAGCTGATGCTTCAAAATGTGATATGAACGAAGCCTGGTTGCTATCATGAAGCAATGTGGTTAAATGGATAGAGCAGGCCATGGACAGAGGATCCCTACATTCTATTCCCAGGTTTGTATTTGACTTGGTTAAGTCATTCATGCCTCAGTTTCCTCATTTGTAAATTGGGTAGGCAAACGTTCCCTCACAGGGGTTTTGTGAGGCTTATTTACATAGTCAGTTTTTGGCTTTCCCCTTGCATGAGTGTGCAAAGAGATGGGGGAAGAGGATGCAGGGAGTTCCTCCTTTTCTTGCAGAATCCCCTTCTCTAAAAGTTAGAATGCTGACAACCTTTGTTTACTGCCTTTTAGTATATCATAGGAAAGCCATGTGATCGATAGTGCATTACATGAGCTGGGGAGCATAGGGAGAGGGCAGGAGGCAGCAGCCACTCAAAGCCTATGTAGCAAATCATAGTTACCAACACAGAGCAGTTAAAAATTTAATTCCAAATCATTTTTTTACAAATCCAAAACCCCAATCTATCACTCTGCTTTAGAGAGCAATGGAGAGGAAGAGAGAGATACTGGATACATTTTTCATTAGCACCTAAGTCCCACTGAAAGTCAACAGCTCTCTATGGGAGAGCTGGAGAGCAGTTTGCCCCTTCATGCCCCTACAGTGAAGACAGCAGCAAGAGGGGTACAGACAGTGCTTAATTTGTGCCAGGGCTTGCTGGGGCTGAGCCCCGGCATCTCTAGGCTTGGCAGTTCATAGCCCCGGCACCTCTGGGCTTGCCACGGCAGTTATGAAAGTACAAAAATTGCTTGAGCCCTGGCACCTCTTTCATTACAAATTACAAAGCACCGAGTAAAGAGTAGAGCCATGCTGCCAAGGAATCACTCTTACACTGTGGGTATTCCCACTGGAAGATCAGCATTGTGGGCCTTGTACACTAGTGGAGTGAGGCTGTGAGGAGTTCCAGAATCAGGGCCCTAGACTTTTGGAAGTTTTTATCAGAACACCAAATCTTTGGCAGCTCACCCAGTTTCTAAAGCTGCCAGGACAAATGACAGGAGATAAAAACCCTAAAACTAATAATTCATGGAGACTGCTGCTATGTTTTGGCATGGACAACCAGAAGGAGGTGGAGGTAAGTATTTGTGTTGGGGGAATTGAAGACCTGGTCTCAACACTGGAAGTTGTTCTAGTGAAATATGCTACGGTTGCAGGAGATGTTTAGATGCCTCCACAGTGGACAAAATGTTTGTTCCATTAAATGGACAGACAGTATTACTGAAGAGCACATACTGTACAAGTAGGTTGTAAAGAACACCCAGTTCTCTAAATCAGCCTTTCAGACCTTTGATGTGGTGAAAGAGAAAGGGTTTCAGACATTTTAGGGACCTCCCTGTATTTGGGTTATTGCTGTTTTTTAGAGCAGCCTGTAACTTCAAGAAAAGAATGTGCAAGAGTGAAGGATAAAGTTAAAGCTGTGGAAGGGGGAGAGAAGATGTTTGGGGAAGCGGGACAGACACTACCATCAAGTTATTCAGAGTTCTATTTCTGACCTGCCTGTACTTTTTGGTGCAACCAACTATCAACTATGGGATGACCTGCAGCTGGAATACTAGAGCAGCTGTTGTTATTTTTGCATACAGAGGAATAATAAGGTGAATATTTTGAGCCCTTCAATTCGGTAATACTTGACCTACAGCTAAATTGACTCCTGAACTATAAAACATTTTAATTTGTCTTGCTATAATTGGTCTTAACTGTTTCCACTTTTAGCCTGGTTGCTTGGTTCCCCTCTGATCTTTCACCGGTAATGGCTGTTAGGAGACAGCCCTGACTTTAAGTTCATTATCTTTTGACTTAATTCAGAAAAGGGACAAGGAAAGAGCCCACTCACAAAGAGAAAAAAGAAAAAGATTTTTCTTGGTCAGTCTGCAGAATATGTGTTGAAAGTGAAGGTAAGTTGCCAAGGAGTGAATGTGTTAGCGTGTCACCTCTTGAAAATCTGGGTTCAGATCTGTGACCCTAGAAGTTTCAATACAAACTAGATAGTGGAAATGAATCACATCACATCACTAAATCAACATGGAGGCTTAGCATAAAAATATCAGACTGCAGGATTCTGTATAACAACTGTCAACACAGAACCACCTTCTGCTCTTCATTGTACCTAGGAAACCCATTGGCTTCCCTGCAAATGAGAGCAGAATTTAGCCCACTATAACTCTTACTGGCATTATCCAGTCACAGTCATGAGGACTAAAGCTCATCTGTGGGAATATATAAACAATTACATTGGATTCAGCTGTACGTTCATAGTTCTTTTTTAATCTCAATGATTAGTTTATTTCTGGAATTGGCAAATTAGCAAACCCATCCCACTTCCAGAATCCTCTTTTTTCCAAGGAACCAGTGTTTCTCTCCTGCCACCAAGTTTGATTTATTTGTGACTAGTAGCACAGCAGAACTATGCTACTAGTCACAAATAAATATTAAGACAAAATAGGATGCTTCTAGCCTAAAAGTCATAATTCACCCCCTAGTTCCCGTCTTGCTCCATTGGGGAAGTAATCTACTACCAGTGCAAACCAGCAGCAAATTACTTCCCCCTGCAGTGGCGCAGCTGTATTAGCCAGTGCATTGAAGGGGGCCAAAGACAAAGTTCCTCTCATTCCTTGCCTCTCTGTCTACTCTACTCTCATTTCTGTGGGAGGGGGATAGCAGCCCCATGGAATGTGAAATCTCTGTTATGAGATTTAAATAGTAGATGTAAATAGTTATTAGCTACAGTGCTGGTTAAAGTTGTTAGAAAATGTTTTTATCTGCTGAAAAATTCAATTTTTCAGCAAAGATTATGAAAACTGATTTTTTTTTAGGCAAAACCAAAATATTTTGATTTGGCAGTGTCTCATGGGAATTGTAGATTTGGCAACCCATGCTCCCATTCTCCTCTATAGACTGGACTCCATCATTGGGCTACATCTCCCATAATGCATCATGGTCTCTTCTCTTGGAAACGGGAAGCTTTGTAGCATAGGAGATGTAGTCTGGCTGGGGAGCCCGGCCCATAGAGGAAAGTGAGGACATGAAGCCACCAAACCATTGTGCAAGCATGTCGAAATCAAAATATTTTGGTCTTTGGCCCAAATATTTCAGTTTTCAAATGGTTTGGGTTTTTTTGGATGAAAAATTAAACTTTTCAAGAGAAAGCAGGCTCATTTCACGGAAAATTTTGTTTTGTCAAAAAAAAATTTTTTTTTCTGTCAAAAAACAGTTTTTATAGAAAATTTTTGACCAGCCCTAGTGCCAGTAAAATGGTGCTCAAGAATATATAGCATGGTTCCTGGGTCTTTTGAGAGAAATAAAACTTCTTGTTTTTGTGGTGCACTGCAAATAGTTTCATTTGGGCAGCTCTTTACAGTCTCTTTTAGCAATAGTCCCATGCACAGATCTGTGGTATGTTTTTCTCATTCAAGGGAATAATTCTTCTGCGGGTGTGTGTAAAATAATTAACCATCTGAACTTAAGTAATTGAGTCAAAACACCCCATTAAATATGTAAGTAGTACTATCCCCATTTTACAGATGGGTCAACTAATACAGTTAATTGGAAAATGGCATTTCCATCCAGCAGAAAATTCCAACACTTCAGTATTTGTTTTCATTCTCTATACCAGATTGAAAAGTTGAAATATAAAAAAAACCTGTGGAATTAAAATTCCAAAAACTTCAAAAAATTTGAAGCATTGATGCTTTAAAAAGTCAAAATGAAATGGTATAGTTGTAATTTTTGTAGTAGTTGTAGTTGTAATATTTTTACCTAATCAAAAAGAAACATTTCAGCATTATCAAAATTAAATAAGGAATTTTAAATTATTCATTTGACACTTTCCCATTGAAAATTTGTCAAAACTGACACATTCCCATAAAATGCATTTTCCAACAGAAAACTTACATCAAAATTTTTTGACTACCTCTGTTAACTAAGGCATAGAAAGGCTAAATGATGTGACCAAGTTTACACAGAAAGTTTGTTACAGAGCCAGGAATGGAAACCAGACTTTTTGAATCCCATTTCCTTGTCCTAGTCACTTTACCACATGGGTATTTATATAAATCTGTTACACATGTAAATCTTTGTGAATTACATATCAAACATTTATACAGGGATGAAACTAATTACAGTTAAAATAGATTTTTAAAAATCACAATGTGTTTGTCTTTTTTTATTCTGATATTTCTTATAAAAATTTGGAATCAGGCCAGTATCCAGGCATTCTAGACATATTGCTATGTGCAGCGTTCCTGATTAAGGGTTATTTTTTCAAATGCCTAGCTCCATTTTTGTGAGTAGAATCTTGGAACTTGATTTAAGATGCAAATCTAAATACAATATAGTGCATCTAAGGGGAATGCATTTTTATGTGACAGTCTTGCAGGAAAAATTAAAATAATTATAGAAGACTTTTATTATTTTGAAATAATGAAAGAAAGATTTTTCCTTTTTTATGTTGAAGCTATACTTTGATGTGTCTGAGGATTGGTGTGTGTATTAAGACTGAGAGTGAGCCAGGTACAATACTCAAGAATCTGAAGAACTGTACAAGAAATTTATAGTACTGCTTTAAAATGTCTAAGCAAAATCTAGTGAATCAAGGGAGGTATTTTTTCTTTCTTCTATTCTGTCTGCTATTGACTTCCTCCTATCACATCTGCATTTGATAGTCTATGGGAAAAAAAATAACTGCAATTTCAGTAGTGAATTTTATTCAGATTCAGTATTTATGGTGGCAACGCTTGAGAGAGTCTATGATTAATGATCACACACAACGCCACTCTATGAAAAGGACAGACTTTTTAGTGGCAGAAATGTGCCCATAGGCAGTGATGCAAATTTCATGTGCCTCTAAACTTGAAGGCCCAGTCTGACATACTGTTTGGGTTTTGTTTATATCCTATTACAATACCCGTAATTATCAAGAAAATTAATTTTGCATACTGGGTAGGAGATATTAATTTAGTTTCCCATGAGGGTCCTTTTTAAAAATATATTTTTCAAAATATACCATCTGTTTTCTGATAACCTGGTTTTCCTGAGTTGGATTTTGGTGGAATATTTTACTCCCGCCTAAGAACACTTTCTCTTAAGACTGCTAAAAGTCAAAGCAGGTTGCATTATGTTGTTTTTTTCATAAAGGGTGTAGGCAACTCAAACAGACCAAAGGGGAAATTTTAGAATACTGAACCTGAAGGTAATAAAATTATTCTGGGCATAGTTTTGAGTATCAGAATTTTACTTATTTTTACTGTACTTTACGGAGAGGCAGTAGTCAAATTTTACCAAAAATATTTTTGCTGGAAGTTTTCAGTTTTCCAACGTGACCTAATTATACTCCAGCTAATTGAATGTGGATTCAAATGGAGTCCTATCTGCCTCTTGTATGAGTGTATCTATCTATTGTATCACCAATGATATTTTGTGATACTCATCATCTTAATATCTAGGCACCTTCCAAGTAATTAAAAATAAAAATGTTAATAGTCTCTTTTTCTTCCTTCCCTGCCTGCAGACTTTGATTCGTTTTGTGTGTGGAAAGCCAAGTATAAAAAATGCACGTGAGCTCCAAAATCTAGGTCCAGTTCCTGTAAGTGTTTTGCTTTGCTCTCAAGCCTACTCCTACTGATCAACAGTTTCCACTGTTAAGGGAGACCATAGTTGCAGTGGGAAAGGTAAACTCTCTACCAGTTAGTTCCAAGCTCACGGGGATCTTTGGTATCAGGGCAGAGATCTAGGGCTTGATTCCCTTCTGCCTCGGACAGTGAATTACACTTGGGGAAAGGGAGCATAACACACTACCATGTCAGAGTGGTGGTAGTGTTTTATACTCACATTGCTCTCGCCTAGCGCAAGTATGAATGATTGCAAGGCAGTGGAGCCTCAGTCCTCTAATCTAATCTAGGCATAGAGTTCCTCATCCCTCTGGCACCTGCACACTACTGCATTTGAGGTGCTTGAGGCAGCAGCTTGACCACGTGCACCAAAATGAAAAAATGGCTCCCTCTGGCAAAGCCATTAGAAGTTGTGCCAAGCTTGTCTCAGCTGGAAGTGGCTCTTTCCACATCTTACAGTTTCATATGAATTGTTTTCTCTTCCAAGGGCTGTAAAATATCTGGGTCAGCAGGTATAATAGAAAATCAAATGAGAATGTCTATCCTTTGTTAAAATGAGCTCTGCACCCTGTTGTTCATTTCAGGTACTGGTTCAAGTTGCCAAAGATTTACTCCACGGAAATTAGTGTTGGAAAAAAATAAAATCAAACTATAACTCAAAACAAGCATCCAGGACACTGAAATTTCTTTAAACTGCTGGGCACTCAGCTGGTGCTATACAGGTCTCTTAACTGTGAAAGGATAGAAGATTTAATGCAGTCATCTTATCTGCCTTGAGTTTGACTAGGTCACTTTAAACATCAGTTTTTGTCATTCTGATTCCTCTTGTGGTCATTATTTTAGCCCTCTGTTTCCCATCTGATATTGAACTCTAGTGATACGGATGCAGAAGCAGCAAACAACATGCTAGAGTAAGAGAAAAGGCTGTTTTTACTGCTTTTAGCAATGTGACCTTAGGTATTGATTTATAGCCTGCTGCAGTGCTCCAATGCAAAAGGGAACTGTGGTAATTAAGTTAGTATCTGCACTTTCTAAAATAGTGCTGAGTTGCAACAAAGAGAGACCCTTTATTTTTCCTCTCTGTCTCTCAGTGAATGCAGATGCAGGCACTAACCTCTGACCCTTCTCAGCTCTCCCCAGCTGCAGCTGTTATTTTTCTCTCTGTGTGCCTTTAGGTGCTGATAGACTGAGTAAGATTCATTAATTTTTTGTGCTTGACTTTTTTTTTAAGCTCGCACTGGAGCAAATTTCTACTCAGTACCTGACGCTTTTTAAAAAAAAATCCAAGTACTTATTTGGGTAGATAGAAAAGCAGGCAAGAAAATATAGACTGGACAGAAAATTCAGCAGGGTGGGTGGTTGTGAAATGGCTCAGATTTTAAAACAAAAGCATCTGCATGAAGATTCTCATATCTCAGCAAGATGCATTATTCCAAAATACATATAAAGATAATAGAACAAACACAATGGGGAATCTCTTTTATATTCCAGTACAGTCATTAGAGAAATAGGGCCACGGAAGGTAATAAAATTGAGTACCTTGAGGTAAGCATGTAAATGACATGCTAATGTATGCAAATTAACATACTATGTTCAGTGTCCATAAAAACTACTAAATACAGCTAATTAAAGATAGGTAAGTTGCTGCATTTTATACTTCACAGAGTTATGAGGGAGGTAGTATACTATCATAATTACACAATGTTTGCCTTGGGGAATGCATCAAATGTTCTATTTTTTTTCCCTAGCAGTTTTGTCTATTTCAGTGGAAGTAATTACCTTTTCACTTCCTCACTAAATGTCTGAATCTGAGTGAGGGTTATGAGATTAGAAACAAAATAAAATTACAGCCAATACTGTAATTCTGCAAATACTTAGTATTGAACTTAGTTCTTATTACTGTGAATATGCTCCTCAGCAAAAAACTTAAATAAATGCTTGACTTCAGTGGGACTTATGCAAGCACTTAAAATTAAGCATGTGCTTGATTGTTTTGCTGAATCAGGCCATATATCCAGTATTAACTATTTGCAGAATTGTGTCCTTATTGATTAGGAGTCAAATCCAGCTTGCCTTGCTCATGAAGGCAATTTAACTATTTTTGTGAGTTAAGCAAATTAGTTTTGGCCCTATACACTACTTGAACATGATCAGATCAGCTGTCTTAAGAAATGGTCGTCAAATCTGATGAATGCACATCCTTAAACTTGTTGTTGCTGTCACAAATAGCTCTATTAACTTGTTTTCAATGCAGTAATGGGCTTTTGGGGCTTAGAAAAAGATGGGCCCCAAGCTTTAAATGTCCAAGCTTTGCATGGTGCAGGACCTGAGGAGGCACAAAAAAGACTTTATATTTGTCTGACCCCAGTGGCAGCTACAGGATGATTCAACCTCTGATACAAATTAGAGCAGCCCCAAAGCTGCTATAATTTGCTCCCAGCTACCCACACCCTCAAGGGGCAGTTCTAGTGGCTGGGGATTACCAGAGTGCAATGGTGTTCTGAACGTGTTCCTGTTACACAGTCAGGTCCCTGATGTAGCTACGACCTCAAGTCTGTGAGGCAGGATAATGGAAAGCTGGCCAAGCCAGCTTTACAGCACTTGAGGATTCTCCCATGCTGAGGGCTTTGTAGCCCTTTGAGGCCATAAACAGGGGGCCAGGATCTGGTTCAGGGGTTTTAATATTTTAATGCTAGATACTTTGTTATGTATTAATGTTATGAATTGTAATATATGTTTGTGTGGTACATTTGGAGTCTGCCACACCAGAATTTCTGGCCTGTTCTCCAGCTGTTGAGTACTTGAAAGTCTGATCAAGTCAGAACCTCTGAGATAATGTGAAAAGCTCCACCTCCCCTTGCTGTCATTTGCACTAATGGGTTCTCCTTCAAATTACTTCAGGCTGATCTTCCCTATTTTTTAAGCTATGTGCTACTTTCCCAAGATAGTTTGAGCACCTGTCTGTTGCTGTTTTGTCTTCAAGGAATGGTTCTACTTCGTTTTATGCAGGATTTGGAAGCCTTTGAAACAGTTATGTTATAGCTGCAGATTAACCCACATTTTAAAAAGAAGCCTCTCTCATTCCTGCTAGAGAATGTGGTTTATGCAGGCCATTATTTACTCTTATAAGCACTGAAGCACCGCGGTGATGGATGTGGTGTACAGACGTGGTGAGTAGAAAGGGGCTCATTACAGTTTGCCTGGTGCTTTGCTTTGCTATCAATGATGGTTTATGGCTCCAATTCAGCAAAACATGTAAACACATGCATAATTTGCCCCTGTCCAGTAAAGCAGTTCACCATGTGTTTAAGTCCTATTGAAATAAAAATTAAGCCCAATATTAAGCACATGCTTAAATGATTTGCTAAATGGGAATGGACTGCTGAATCAGGGCCACTGGAGGGAAAAAAAGAGTGGGTATTCTTGGGGCAGAAGAGATGGGTTGACAGAAAAGAGAGATTGTGAACAGCAAAGAACCTGGGAGGCCAATAAGAAAAATTGGGGTGCAGAGGTGACAAAGAATGATATCAACGGATAAGGGATTCATAGGGGTAAGCAACATACTAAAAAAGAGTGAGAATAATGGAGAGAGAGAAAATATGGAGAAATGTACAAAACATTTTGGCAAGCTGAGAAAAAATATCGAAGGAAAGAAAAGAGACCTGTTGAAAAATGTATAGAATGACAAAAAAAAAAAAAGGGTGTGTGTGTGAGGGGGAGGAGGATTAGGGAGGAAAAGATAATAAAAATAGGGGTTATAGAAATGTTAATTGTATTTTGTTTAAAGTTTTCTCTTACTTTTACATGTGCTATGTCCCACCTACCAAAAAAATCACTTGCAAATCCAGATGCTGCCCCCAGTTGCACCCATGCAATATCACATTTCAGCACTTTCCCTGATTAGGAAGTTTCTGAGACATGTTCAGAAGCATCATATTGTGTGGGTTAATCATTATAACAGGGGTGCAAATACTCTTCAGATTCTAGATGCAGAGCCATGTTTTCAATTGCTGTGATCTGGAGTATCAGTGCAAATCCACAAACAGTATCTTGCAGGCTAGCAAGTGTTATGCAGGGACTCCAAAATTACCCTGCTGCCGCTTGGCTGCTTGCCCTTCACAGTGCTAAGCTGACATATCCAGAATCAGTGCCTATCAGAGACAGCACTGTTTTCAGAACTGCTGATTCAGCATGTGATCAGGGTGGAGGGGAGCTGATGTAACTTAGCTGCAGCAGTAAGAGGCTTTTAACAACATCCATACTGTATTTTGATAAGAAAGGGAAGAGCAGGAGACAGGAGTAGAAGGAGTTTACTGTAACCCCTTTTGATAAAATATTGCAGCATTGTGGTATCCCCTGAAAGATTCATTCTTACCAGACCTCCACAGGGCTATCTTTATCACAGGTAATCTTGAATAAGAACACTCTCCCTCCCTCCCGCTTTTCCCTCTCACTTTCTCATGTTGAACTGATACCTTGAGACACTCCAGAAGTCCCTAGCAAGATTGTGACCATTAGTATGAAGCCCCCTGCATACAGCTGATAGCTTGGATTGACCACTGCAGCTCTAGAACTGACAGGCCTTATTTGTCTTCTGACCTTTGGTCTAGTGCAAGAAAGGAGGTGGGTTGGTTGGGCAAAAGAAAACTAAAAAGTCTTCTTGCAAAATAGAGATTTCTGCAAATGTAAAAGGTACCTAAAGGGTGTGGTGCAACTTCCTTGATCTAGATCTTATTCCTTTCAAGGGGGGAGGAGAGAGTGAGCGAGAGAGAATGCTGCTTTTGGCAGAGGGCAACTGGCTGCTTTATGGCTTTGCCTTGATGTATGTTTAAAAAACATCCTAGTGTCTGGCACAAGGAGGATTTTTCCCACTTGTGTTACTTCTAAACGTTCTTCAAAAGCTTCAGTAGAATATAGAGTATTTGTTTGATCAGGCAAACATATTCAGCACTGAAGCTCATGGGTAATACCTACCTCTGACCATATTCAGCCAATTTTTTTACTTCTAATTTAAATTCAATTTTGCTGTAATCTGTGTAGAATAGAGAGAGATGCCTCAAGCATAATTGCTTCTCTTGAATCAAATTGACTCCATCCAGGCAGCTGCAGAGGCAGGGGGCAATGTTATCAAACTGGATTCCTCAACTAAATATAAATATGGTCAAAAGTTTGAATATATTTACTGTGTACACACTAGTCTCAGGAAACTTGCAAAAGAGTCAGAGCTTGAGTTTATTTCAGATAAACATTCAAAAGTTTGCATGCTTATCTCAACCTTGTCTGGACTATCCAAACTTCCTGAGGCTGCAATATTTTGCTGGAGATTTCACAAGTACTGTCTGGGCTTTCTTGTGAGATTCCTGTTTTCATTCAGCCCTCAAATACCATCAGAACAGCCCTTTACAGAGTATTTAGGCATTGATTATCCCAGTTGTACCCTAGAAGTGCAGACACATGGATTTATTCTACATTAGTGTTTTTTGAATAAGGGCCTAAAAGTATTTAAACAAACATTGATTTAGACCCAGAAAGCTTGAATCCAGAGATGATGTTCAAAGTTCAGGTGTTTGGGTCCAGGATTTTCACTTGGGTCAATATTTAATTCACATCTTTTGGGTTAGTAATTCTGTAGTACTTCTAAATGGGGCTACTCCTGAAGACCACATAGAAACTTTAGCAACTGCAAAATGCAGCACTCACTTATTTTGCAGTTTCAGTCCTGTGGCTCATATGTCAACTGTTTTGTGCAGACTTCACTCGTTTCCATCTGTCAAGGTACAATTTTTGGTTTGAATCTATTGGTTTTTAAATCCTGAATATTTGAGACACTACTTCTTTCTGTGTGCACCATCCCAGCAATTGAGATCAACTAGAATGCTGCTGTTAAAAATCCTGGATATGACTGTAAGTGGACTAAAGTTAGGGCATTCTCAGTGGATTGATTATGGAACTCACTTTCCCTGTTAGTGTGACAGAGGCCAAAATTGTTGAGAATTAGGGAATGATATAAGGTTCATCTTTTTTACTTTTTTTGTGTTATGGCTGACTGAGTTTTACTTTATTGGGGACAGTTTATTTAATAAATATATGGAGATATACCTATCTCATAGAACTGGAAGGGACCCTGAAAGGTCATCGAGTCCAGCCCCCTGCCTTCACTAGCAGGACCAAGAGTCACTAGCAGGACCAGTTTGTGACAGTCAGTTGTTGTTTGTAATTATTGTGACTCAGAGATCTCTTGATGCCAGCTGGCAGAAGGCATAATGGGTACTTAGCATTTTACAAAGATCCCAGGGGTCAGGTATCTACACAATAGTGTGCCAAAGGCAGGTAAGTTCTCTATTGAAAGCCAGTAGCTTACTGGTCATCATAGTCATAGTGAAATGGATGGATGGATGATATTTAAGGAGTTATATATCTATACTGAAAACTATGTTTTTAAGGTATATAAGTTTAGACAGCTCAACAGAAGGTGCTAAACAGGTTCTTTTTAGGTAGGGGGTAGTAAAAGTGTCTCTCTCTGGGTGGTCATTGGGTATTTTGTGTCTTACAGTGTAAAACCGAGTCTACACTAGAAAATTAGGTCGGTTTCATTACGTCAGTTGGGGGGTGAGTGGCATGGTTAAGCTGACCTAAGTCCTTGTGCAGACAGCACTAGGTTGATGGAAGAATTCTTCCATTGGCCTCGCTACCTCTTCTTAGGGAGGTGGATTAACTACACCGACGTAATAGTGTCTCCACCATTGGCATAGGTAGTGTCTACACTAAAGCAGCTCAGCTGTGCTGCTGTAGCCTTTCAAATATAGACATACCCTCAGTCTATGTGCATTACTGAGCCTAATGCAAATGAAGAAACTGTGAATTGACATAAGAGAAGCTCTGCAAAACAAAAATAGTGAGGGGGGTGTCCTGTTTACAAATAAAGACAATGGATTTGGGGAGCATAACTGTAGATACTGAGGTGAACCTGGGATCTTTCACTGTGGAGACAAGCTGAGAGCGTGGTTGGTTTCATGGAAAAGGGATCACGGCCTACCTGGCTGAAAAACACATCTGCACTACCATAAGACATGATAGTAACTAGTTAAGTAAGTCTAGGTTCTAAAATGCATGTTATGGTTTTATTTTACATGTAACCATTTGTTTTCAGTGTTTCTGTTTACTATTATTTAAATCTCTCCTCTTTGTTAAATAGCCTTTTACTTGTTTTCACTAAACATACCTAAATGTTAAATGGAATGGTGATCTTGAGCTGAAACTGATATGCTTGTGAGTACTATTTATTTGGGAGCAGCTACCTTGTGCATTCTGTTTCTAGTGGATCAGAGGTTGGTCACTCCAGGGGGATGCTTGGAAGGCTTGGGGGTTGGAGTGTGCCAATCACTAACATGGAGAGAGAGAAAGTGGGGCTTGTGTAAGCCTTTTGGGAAATGGTTGTATTGCCTGTGGCCAGTGGAATTGGGGAGTGGATTCCCAGCAGGCACAGCCAAGGAAGGCTTCCTTATGCTAAGGGCAGATGCTAGAGAGGTACCTCACAACCCTGGCAACTGCCAGGAAGTGTCACAATGATCTTTTCCTTTAAGACCACCCTATTGGTATAACATGAGAACTCCAACTAAGAACATAAAAATGGCCATACTGGGTCAGACCAAAGGTCTATCTAGTCCAGTATCCTGTCTTCTGACAGTGGCCCAAGCCAGGTGCCCCAGAGGGAATGAACTGAACAGGTAATCATCAAATGATCCATCCCCTGTCACCCATTCCCAGCTTCTGTCAAACAGAGGCGAAGGACACCATCCCTGCCCATCCTGGCTAATAGCCATTGATGGACCTATCCTCCATGAATTTATCTAGTTCTTTTTTGAATCCTGTCATAGTCTTGGCCTTCACAGCATCCTCTGGCAAGGAGGTCCACAGGTGGACTGTACATTGTATGAAAAAATACTTCCTTTTCTTTGTTTTAAGCCAGCTGCCTATTAATTTCATTTGGTGACCCCTAGTTTCTGTGTTATGAGAAGGAATAAATAACAATTCCTTATTTACTTTCTCCACACCAGTCATAATTGTATAGGCCTCTATAATATCCCCCCTTAATCGTCTCTTTTCAAAGCTGAAAAGTCTGAATCTTATTAATCTCTCCTCATATGGAATCTGTTCCATCCCCCCTAATCATTTTTGTTGCCCTTTTCTAAACCTTTTCCAATTCCAATATATCTTTTTTGAGATGGGGTGACCACATCTGCACGCAGTATTCAAGATGTAGACGTACCATGGATTTATATAGAGGCAATAAGATATTTTCTGTCTTCTTATCTATCCCTTTCCTAATGATTCCTAACATTCTGTTCGCTTTTTTGACTGCCGCTGCACACTGAGTGGATGTTTTTAGAGAACTATCCACAATGACTCCAAGATCTCTTTCTTGAGTGGTAACAGCTAATTTAGATCCCATCATCATCTGCAGGAAGTTAGTCCCAGAGCATAGAACAGACTGGTGGAGTTCTGATAATAAAAGTGCATTAATTGCATGATCTAAAGCTCAATGAAGTCAACAAAAAGACTCCCATTGATTTCTTAAGAAGCAAGATCAGAACTTAGATGTCTGAGCCTGCACCATTAAAGTCAATGGGAGATTTGCCGTTGACTTCAACCAAAGCAGATCAGGTTGATCTCTCTGTGTCTAGATTTACTCCCACATGCCACTGTGGTGTTAGGTACTGTTTTTTACTCTACATGCACTCAGAGGCTCTGCAATGGGAGCATTATATATATTTCAAAGCAAAAAAAAATCACAGAAATGCCCTAGTTCTGCACCCTTCTAGCTTTAAGCTGTAGTGACCTCACTGAGCACGAGACTGTTCTTTTTTCTAATCTTTCTGAAAGGAGTCTTGTTTGCTTGCTGGCCCTTACACACCAAGGCACTGTTGTGTTACTTAAAATTGTAAATTATGTCTGTTTAAGAAAATGTCAGTGTTTTTTAAAACAGAATAACAGAACTGGAAAAGTCTTGGCTGTGCCGTTTGTTACCAAAGTTGCATGCAAGCAGAATGATGCATTCATCATTATGAGCAGATTCAAGGAGACTAATGACTGGTACACAATACAGCTTCAGTTCTTTCAAGTAACATGATAGCTGTTTCTATTCTCGCCAGCAAGATTATCTGAGCAGTGTTAATGCTCATAAACTAGCCTATAGAGGTACTATGACTACAAGACTGTACTTACAAACAATGAAAACTTAAAGAAAATAATCCCTATTAATTAAATGGATCTTTCTGTCAGAAATAGGGCTGCAAGGTAACTATTTCCTCGGCCGGGCGATGTAATTTCTTTGGGATCTGTATTTGTGCTCCGATTCTATTGTCTATTCCCTAACAGCATTAGTATGGGGTAAGTTGCTATCAGTATTGCTTATCAACTGCCTGGTGAAAAGCTGATCTTGCGATCACATTACATGGGCCTCTTTTCTATTAGACAATACTTGGATCCTGGTACAAGGCATTACCATCATGAGAATGACACTCATGGCTTTGAAATACCCCAGTCAAACCAAAACCAACCAACCCAATAAATAAATATGAACAAAAACAGAATTTAATAAAATCTAACCCCACCTCAAAAAACCCAGTCCACTAGGACTTGGATATTGCCATTGATTGTATGTGGAAGGCACTCAGATACTACAGTGATGTGAAATGGTATAAAACCCTAAAAGAGCTAGCTAGATCCTGTATATGGAGAAATGCTGCACTTTGCAGTTTTATATTATGAAATACCATTGGAAAATAACCCAGGGCTCTGAACTATTGGCCTGGAGCTGGGTATTTACTTAAAAATCCTTTTGCATGGCTTTGTTTGATTCTCCTTAAATAGCCACCAAAGAGAGGCACCAACTTTCTAGTGGCTGCTTTGGTGGTGTGTGGTGGCTTTTTGTGTTTGAAATACTGCTTGTGCTTTTGCTCTTTTCCTCTTCCACAAGGGAGGTGCTGCTTTTCCTGTATTTTTTCACTAAACACTGAGGTTATGCTATGCTCTTAAGTGACGTCATTTTGGAAGCCCGTAAGTGAGACTTTAGCCGTCTTTGTGTGGGTGGAATGTGTTCACTGTGAAACATGAAGAGATGTTTACCAAAACTTTTTCCCATGAGAATCAGAATTTTCCCTCTCTGACATCCAGGTTTCGCCTTGGTGGAACTTTACAAGTATGTTATTTCAGTGACCATTTTGTTGACTCAAGGTTCTGACCCTAGAAGGTGATGGCTCTGAACTGCGACTGCCCTTTTGCCTGCCAGACTTAGTCACAGATAATTGCCTGGAGTATTTGCAGTTAAGCTGCTGCCCAAAACATATACGTATATGGTCATGGTTTTCAAAAGTGGCTAGTGATTTTCGGTGCCCAACGTGAGACACTTTAAATGATTTTAAGGGGTGGATGATCATATTTTTAGAAAATCAGGCCCCTTTTAAAGAATCTCAGGCTGGTTCCCCAAATCCTTTCTAAAAAACTTGGCCTGTGTATTTTATTTTGTTTTAAACTGACATTAACATGGACAATGCCAAATGAAAAATATCATACACAATTACTTCCTAAATATTCTTTCAAGTGAGAACATCTCCATCTCTGTGCCCAAGTTGTCAACTTTTGGTTCATTGGGGTATGGCAAGATGGATGCCTTCTTGGGAACCTGACAGATGGGAAAGACCAATCTGTCTACCAAATTTTCCTGAAAACATGGCTCTTAGGCCATGAAGTTGAAAAAATGTTCTTATTTCTCAGGCAAATAAATGTCCCACAATCTGAATTACAGTCTCCAGAAGCAAAGAAAGCCCCACCACACACCACTTTCCACTTGGGTTGAACCAAGTTGCTTCTAACTGCTAAGTTTGATTGTGTTCACTTAAGGCCAGTTAAGCTCTTTTACTTTCTCATAAAATGTGTGATCTTATTAGACCTCACAAGTTAAGCGGGATCAGGCTGGGTCAGTACTTGGATGGAAAACGTCTAGGAAAAACTCAGGTATTGAAGGAAGTGGTGTTTTAGTAGGAGGCACTGTTCCCTCTGACTCAATACTGAGCCAACGCCTTAGTATGGAGTTAGTGGAGGTTGTGCCACTGAAGATGCTACCTGACATACAAGATAAAACAAATGAAATTCTGACTATTTTCATTCATCAACATTCCATGGCACTTTCTACAGTGTTAGGGGTATGTTAACACTGATGTCATGGCCAAATTCCAAGGTTATTACATTCTGTCTCCATAAATTCTCTTTATTGTTTCCTTTGACTATAGTATTCTCCTTCACAGACTGTCCTGAATGCTTGTGAATTTCCAAGGCGTGCCTATCTGTGCTACCACCTGAGCACCGTTAAACAGATGCTGTGTTCCATCCCCAATGGTGAGTGCATAATGTTAGATGAATATGAATATATATAATATGCACGTGTTGTTCTGAGCAGACAATAATTTGACTTCAATAGGCCTCCATGCAAGTAAAAAGGTCTGTCCATGTTGAGTCATTTGTGAGGTTCAGGTCTCATTTTTCAAGGTGTCTTGCAATTCTTAAAGTAAAACATGAGAACACATTTGATTCCTCAGTTTGCTACATAGTTAGGCCTATCTTTAGATACTTATGCACTTTTACCAACATATTTGCTTTTCCAGAATCCAAACTCTCCTATATTACCAAACCAATCCAAAGGTACTAGAAAAATTCTTTATTAAGATTGAGTTGGTTGGACAGAAGAGCAGGTCTTTTAAAAAACTGACAAAATGTTACATTCTATCATCTTTTCTTCCAGTCTCACTTCTACAGTTTTCCACCATTTTGGATTTGTGCCACAACTTCCATAGCAAACCTAGATCAGGGTAGAAATCTGGATTTTTTTTAAACCCGAGAAGGAAAGGATTATGTTACACCAGCCACATATCGGCCTCTGCTTCCTACTTTGACCTCGATCTATTACCTTTGTATTTGGGATCAACCGTATTGGCTAAGTATGAGGTTCCATAACTTCCCCTAATCATGTTATAATTTTATCCTTGTGTGATCCTAGTTTGTTTGAGTTTTTTTTGTTAAAGGGACACAAATGCCTATATGAATACTAACTTAATTCCTTAACTACAATATTGTGTGTCATCTGACTAAGGCTGACATTTTCAAGGAAGCATAAGGTAACTGATTCCCATTGGGTTTCATTGTGAGTTGGGTACCTAAACCCCATAGGTTCCTTTAAAAATACTAGCCTAAATTGCTAACCAAAGCAATGACTAGATATGATTTTAATAGAACGTTTTAATCAATTTTATAAGAAGTTTTTTTAATTTAAGGTTCTTTTCTTTCAAACTATTTGGGGATAACTCATCATTCATCTTGAGGTTAAAGAAGAAGGGGCTGTTATGAATAGAGTTGGTTGGAAAGTTTTTAACAAGTCATTTTTTTTCCTTTAAATTTAAACTGTTTGTGAAACGGGATCATTTCTGATGAATCTCCCAATTCAATTTTTTTTTTTTTTTTAAAAATAAAAAGTTTCAAAATCATCAAAACAGAATATTTTGATATTTTTGAACCAGAAAGTTTTGAGTTTTCGAGTCAAAATATCCCCCCCCCCTTTTGTGTGTGGAAATTTTCATAAATTTAGACTAAAACTGTTTAAGAAAAAAGTTAAAAATGGAATGTTTCAAAATTATCCAAACTAAAATTTTTAATTGACCCAAACTGATTTTTTTTTTTTTTTAGTTTGTCATTTTGTGAACATTTTTGAGACTTCAACTTTTCATCCTGATCTGGGGTAGGGAAAGAAATTAGAACTCTCTGAAAGTCTCACAGGATGGGAAAACAGTTTTCTGCCCAGCTCTATCTGTGAATGTATGTCAAGTTCAGGTTCTTGGCTAAAGACATGAACCAGAGTGGGTCCCATCCAATGTAGACAGTCCCAAAACGTAAAGACAATAGATAGAGACAAATTTGGGGGTAAAGATGGCAGGAGTTCATAATTCTGATTGTCTGGTCATTGCATGAAAAGCAATGAAGGTTTCCCCCTCTCCCCCCCAAAAAGAGGACTGAGAAAATGAATTTAGACCATTAGGAGTTGCTCTGAAAATAGGATCTGAGTGGCAATGGCTGGAATGGTATCAGCCTTCCTCTTTTCTATGCCCAACTGGTGGGAATCCTTGTGAAGAGATCAGATGTGATGTGACTGAGAACACTTACGAAAAAAGGGACTGAGAGATAAATAAATGTTCATTTATTAAAAACAGGTTGTCAGATATTCTGTGTGCACACATGGTTGTGGTTTTCTTTTCTTTTTTAAGATGCATTGGCTTTAGCTTGAAGGGTGGAAAGTAGCTTTACACAAGGAATTTTAATTGCACTCCTTTTAAAAATCATGTGCTTCAAAAAACCTGGTCTGACTGGAAAGATTTATTTAATGTATAGACATTAAAAACAAAACATTGTTTCAAAAGTTCCTCTTCTGAATCTTGGCAACTGTATTCTACCATTTTCATTCTTTCCAGGTCAGCCTCCCACTGCTATCCCAGTAATCTTAGCACCACAGATGAATGAAACTGGAGCCTAGAAAACAGGCTTGGGACCAAGCAGTGGCATTTAGCCATCAGCCTGAGCAGGAAGCAATGCAGAATTACCCTGCTCAATGGGAATCTCTAAGAGGAGCTGGGTCCTGCCTTAGGCACAGTCAATCCCTCTTCCACCAATGTTCCAGCATATAGTGGGACTGTGCTGGATTTGCCATGCATCAGGATGGTTGTCCTATCTGTGGGCTGCTGCAGATGGGGGATGGGGCCATGCCTCCTCCCCCCACCCATTTTGACTATAATTATAATGGTCCTTGCACTAATGGAAACACAGGGACAGAAATGGAGAAATGCTCTTGAGTGGGCCGTGCTGGTAAGGGGGAGGCTCTTTGTGTGCTGCTTTGCTTGTGCGCTTGTGTTAAGGGTCTGTCACACTGCAGCATTTGGGAAGGTGCCAGTTGTACATGCCCCAGTTCACTTGACCGAGTTAGACTTTAAACAGATTATTTTTTCTGCTGTGTATTTCACTTGCCACAGTTAAGTGTACAAGTGCTTCCATGGCCCTATAATATCTGACACATGTGCTACTTTTGGGCATGTCTATTTCACTGATAGAATTTTAGCACCATGATCCTGCCTGGTGGGTAGTGAACTGGTTCAGAAATTAACAACAGGAGCCCAAAGTAATTAGCATAATATTCTGTGCGTTATTTAATTATTTATTTAGGCCAACAGCACACTGGGCACTTTACAGATAGTATGACGACAACGTCCTGCCCCAATGAAGTTGGGTAGGGTTGATTTGTTATGTAGTAGAGCCAAAACACAGAATTAGAGAAACATTCCCAGGGACTGTTTCAGCAACGGCACACATTTTCAGACTGGCCTATTCTGGAAGGATGATATTTTTTGGTTAGATGTGCAGCAGTTCACCAGTCTTTCCAACATACTTTGAACCAATGCAGTAATCTCAAAACTGAAAGAAGTGTGGAACAACTATTCAGTATCAAAGAGCATTTACTTGGAGAATGACCATCTATGTGGATAGCTACAATATGGATTCATTGGTATCCCCCCCTACAGCCATTGCATGAGGAAGGTGGGGTGAGGCGTGGAACAGAAACATGACTAGAAATAGATGAAGAAGAAAGAGCAGTCAGTGGAGGGCAAAACAAGGTCTTGTAAGAGTGCCATAGTTAGTTTCTCTAGCAAGACTAACTTGCCAATCCATTTTTACCTGAAGTCAAATAAATTGCATGTGGTATGTAATATGGAATGAGCATATAACAGTAACACTATGCCCATATTTAAGTTTGTAGCAGCTCTAACACAGCACTCAGAAATTTTTTTGAAGGGCTTATGCACTCTTGGTCCACAGAAAGAGAGGAGACCCTGTACCAAGGCACAGAGCCCTCTGTTAATATAGTTGTTATTTTTATTACCTTGTTAGACGACCACATCCACTGACATGTCAATCAGAGGGGCAGATAGATGTGCACAACACTTGGTTCTTTGTCCCATGAAAATGCTATTGGTAGGTTCTACATAGTGACTACCTGAGTCTTTCTGTGTCATCTGTGCACTAATTCTGTACAGCATACAGCACCAACCTTAGACTGACTGCCTTTCTAGAACTTGTCTACAAGTCTGGCTGAGGAGACAACTCTCCTCTCCATATTTCCCTCAGCATGTTTACTTACTCTCTCTGATACCTTCTCACATCATGGCTGCTTCTGCCCATTTTTACACCCTCTCCCACCACACTTGCTTCTGTGTCAGCAAACTTGGGTTCTGTTCAAGGCTCTGCCACTGACCTGGCGTGTAACCTTGGGCAAATCACTTTGCCCATTTTCCCATCCTTTTGTCTCTTATTTAAATTGTAATCTTGTCAGGCAAGCACTGTGGCCAGGGTCTATGCTATGGGTGCTACAGCAGCACAGCTGTGATAGTGGTGCAGCTATGCCGCTGTTGTGTAGATATTTCCTACAGCAATGGAAAGGGTTTTTCCATTGCTGTAGGTAATCCACCCCTTTGAGGGGTTATCGCTAGGTAAACTGCATAGCTAGCTGCCGCTACATTGGGAGTTAGGAGGGCACACAGTGCTTAATTTGTAATGAAAGAGGTTCCAGGGCTCAAGAAATTAGGTTCTGGGGCTCAAGCAATATTTTTACTTTCATAACTGATATAGCAAGTCCAGCCCTGGCACAAATTAGGCACTGACGGCATAGCTACGGTGCTCAGGGGTGTGAATTTTGCACACCCCTCAGCACCATAGCCATAGCAACCTAACTTTTAAGTGTAGGCCAGGCCTGCCTCTTTTACAGTGACTAGCATGGCGGTGATGAGATCTCACTTGGGGCTCTCTCTAGACCCTACTGCAGTATAAATAATAATGAAAGGTGGTGCAATACATAGCTGATTGTTTCTGGTCAAATGCCAGAGCACAAAGGGCTGCGTCATTTAAGATAAGAGTCAGAAGAAAGAAAAGAAGAGCTCGGCTGTGTGTGTGTGGGGGGGGGGGGGGGGGCGGGGGGGAGAAGCATTGATTTGAGGGACAGGAGACAGGTGGAGTCAGGAATGAGAGGAATGAGAGGAAGACATGGGCTGGGAGCCCTGAAAATTTTGTGATATCTCAAGGTATTTGCTGGATTGGGAGAATTAAGACTAAATAGGGGACTTAATTCATCTCTTGTTGCTGTAATTTGTGAGCCTTAGTCTCTTTTAGATGCTGAGTTATCCCAGAGGCTCAAGGAGGGTCTGTTTCAAGCTATATCTGCAGCAAAGTCACATGCTGATGAGTAATTCAGAGAAAATACAAAAGATCCTTTTTCTTTTTTTCAGATTTGCTTAGCTCACACTCATGAGCTGGAGAATAGGAAGACTGGCAGGAAGATGATGCATGGTCTGGACTCAACACTGTTTATGGGACCTTCCTCCTTCCAGTAAACCATGTGTGTCAGGTAAAATTATGATTTGAATCCTGCCATGGCAATATGGATCACAAAAATGTTTCCGTAAGCTGCTTGTTTTGAAGTTCAACAGGGCAGAGTAGGCAGAGATTGCCTAATGTGCTCCAACATTCACACAGACTGGTGGAAGTCAGGCCACATACCTGTGGTGATGTGAATGTAATTATCTCTAGTAGGAGAAAAGATTAGTTCCTTTCTATCAGACTTCATAAGAGTCTGTCTACAGGCTCAGTCCTTGAGTCCACACTCCCTGCCCCATTCTCACCCCCTGCCCCATCTCCCTACTCCTGATTCTGTAACATAGTCTAGTCCTTGTTTTTTTCTCTCCGTATGAGCTTTCTTATAAAAAGAACATAAACAAACAAATGACATCTTGCAGCTTAACATAGAACTTCCCTAAACATTCTCTCCTGCTAAAACCAACTTGAAACTTCCACCTGATTAAGAAATATAACCTACCATCTGCCTCCCCAAAATAAAATAACTTAGAAGAGAAAGAAAAATGGGTGTTAAATGCAATTAGATGGGAGTCATAACTATTATTACGGAAGCTCAGGTCATGTATATGCACAAAAAGTGACTGAGGAGGAGATTCTCAAAGGCAGAAATGCTAATTAGGCACCCGACTCATTGATTTTTAGTGGGAATTAGGCATCTACTTGCCATTTATACTTTTGCAGATCTTCTGAGACATAAATTCTTATCTGAAAGATAGCCTCTGTTTTGTAAATGTAGCAACCAGAAAGTTTCCAGCATCCTAAAGATGTCCTTATAGTTCCTCAGTTTGAATGCCATCTACTCACAGGCAGCAATGAGAAATGGGGATGATCTCTTGTCTTTCACCCTATTGGACGTCCAGTTTCTCAGCATGACTGTGTTGCTGTCAATTCAGTGATTAACCAAGCCCTTCTATTCTGCAGTCAAATCCCTATTAAAAAAATATTTAAAATCATATAGGCCATAGTGCCTGAAACACTGTATTTGAGAATAACAGCGTTGCTCTTTCCATTATTTGTGTGGCACTTCAGCAGATGGTTTTGTGTTAGATTTAGACAGTGACAGGTACTGTAATCTCTAGGACAAAAGCATGTGACTGAGCTTTATTCCAATCTGGTAAACTCATGATAGCGGCTTTGGGAGAGCACTGAGATAAAGCAAAGTAAAATATGTGTGAACAATCAGAATGACACGGTTGGGTTGCTCTTTGTTGCTGTTGGAACAGCTTGCTGGTCAGTTCATTTTCTGGATACTGTAGAGAAATTAAATCTATGTCTTAAATCCTAGCGAGTATGGACCAAATTCAGCACTAGCAGATGTTGGCACAGCTCCTATTAAAGTCAATAGGGCCTGTACCATGGTTAACTTATTTACCTCAGGTACTTTTGTTGCTCCCAACACCATAGTGTCCGAGCACCTCATAATCTTTAATGTATTTATCCTCAACACTGGTGTGAGGCAGGGAAATGTTATCACCCCCATTTTACAGATGGGGAACCAAGGCACAGAGAGGGTGAGTGATTTGCCCAGGATCACATAGGAAGTTTGTGGCAGAGCAATGATTTGAACCCCAGGTCTCTCAAGTCTAATGCCCTAACCTCTGGACCAGCCTTCCTCTCTGTTTTATCCTCTCCATGTATAACTATGGTATATAATCTTTTAAAATCCATAGAGACAGAAAGGCCTATAACATACATCCCTTTGTGTGGTTTGACACCCAAGCAATAGTTTTTCAAAAACAAAGTTAAAACATGTCTGTATTATGATTTGGGGTTAAAAAATTCCTGTGCGGTTCATGGGGATTTATTATTATTTTTGTTATTTGTATTGTGGTAGTGCCTTGGGGCCCTACTCCAGGATCAAGGCAATGTTGTCCTAGGCAATGAACAAACCTATAACAGGCCGTCCCTGCTCCAAAGAGCTTGAGACGTTGGAATGACACTGAGTCATTCAGAAAACTCCCTCCATACAGCAGTGAGATTTTCCTCTTCTTGAAGAGAAAGTTTGGTGCTGTTGGGTTAATTTTACAGTACAATACAATTCACGCCCAATGTGCAAGGCAGAACTTTCCAAAACCAAAAAACAATACATTTCTTTCTGGCTTTCCTGACCCCTGCCACTTCTTTGTATCTTTCCTATGTGCCTTCAGAATTGCTGGTGGTGATCTAGTTTAATTAAACCAATATTGAAATTCCCCATCACTGTCCCGGGGCAAGCAAACACAAAATATTTCCCTTTCTTATTTGCATCAAGTTGAGGGAGGATGCAGATGTGACAGGAGCAAGATGAGAATGTTGGAAACATATATGCTATCTGCACAGAGCACTGAAGGCCAAATGTGTCCTAGCTGAGAAAGCATAGAGTCAGCTGGAGCTCCACAGCTGCAATGGTGGATGCTTACTTGATGACCAAACGGTGGAATCCGTGACATTCCAAGTCTTTAGGGCTTGGGTTTAAGTAGCTGATTGATAGCTGCAGGGAATCTTAAATGCACAGCAGAGCCCAAACAAGTGTCAATGAGGTGATCTCCCTTCTCGTCAGGGAGTTGGGCAAAGTACATAGCCCCGCCCAGTCTAGCACAGGAAGAACTTTGTTTTCTTATTTGGGGTTTCCCATTGCTGCATACTTGTAGTTACTGCAGCTTCAATGTTGGTTGTGCGGAGCAGAAGTACATGGAAACTTAGTTGGAACTGTGGGGTCTCATTTGTATGACTTCCCCAGTTCTCTTCAATAGCTCCTCAGCCCTTTCCAGGCAAGCCTCTGCACTGGTCAGGAGTGCATGTATGTAGGAGTAAGGGATATCTGCATGCCTTACTATCTAAACCCAGGTTCAAGATTTGGCCTTCAGAAAATCATCTGTATAATGTTATGTGTATTCAGTTCCCATGGAGCAAGAAAGGAATACCAAACTCTGAAAGCTCAGGCCAGGACAAACTAAATAAATAGAAGAAATTATACTTGACAGTGTTTTATATACACATTCCCTGTGTCCTTATAGAAGGCAACATCCCTCAAAGAAGTTAAAGTTAACTAGTCTTTCTGGGAGAGAAACCTTCCTCACATGCAACTCACCTCTCACCCGTATCATCTCAAAAAAGCCAATAGAGGTAATAACCTGAGAAAACTCCACTTTGTAGCTGTGTCTGAATTTGTACTTTATTTGATTCTGTTCAGTGTCAATGATGCTACATTACATAATCATAATAAATTAAGTATCTTTGGCACCCATGACCAAAGACCTCTGGATGATTTAGCAAATGCAATTAACAAACGTACAAAGACACAAGGTGTCAGCCTTTGTCTATGTCCAGAAGAGACTGGAAACAAAAATGAAGAGCAGCCCTTGCATAAAATGCAAATGAAACCCAAAATGACAAAAAAATAGAATAAAATAAATTCCATCTTGCAGGAAATCAGGGACCTAGAAGAGCAGATATCCAGAGGGACAGAATTCCTATAGTGCAGGCCTTCAACAGAAAAAATCCTGATTCCCATTCTCTCTGCATTACATCTTGGGATGGTCAACAAATTCAGTTAAGTCAATCTCACTGCTGGGCCATAAGGCAAAATGCTTTACTGAAGGTAGATTAATCCTATATTATTCAGGGCTTTATGCACTAATGATATATCATGAGGTACACCCACTAGTTTATAGGTAGCCAAAGCTGTTCGGAACTTAATTATTCTTAAATCTCATGGATGAAGTCTTTTGAGAAGTCAAACTGCCATGTTCTTGTTATGCAGCAGCTGGAGTCTATAAGTGGTTTTCAAGAGTAATTTTGCACGTAATCTAGCCTAGAGGTCACTGTCAAAATTGAATTAGCCTGATTGTTGGAAATCGCTGATAAATTTTAAAATAGGGAGTGGCTTCAAGGAGAGAGAGGAGCCTTAAGAATGGAGAATTTTCAAATCAAGGTGTCTAAAGCCATAGTTAATGGTCTTCAGAGATGCAATCAACTGCAGCTCTTATAGATTCCCTTCTTTTCTTCCCATAACTCCTCTTTTCTCAGCTCCCCTTTTGATTTTCAGAGTGTAAAGAGCAATAAATATCTATAGCTAATCTAACCACCTAGTGTTACTACCATTAAAAAATCCAAAATTACTGACATTTACCACTCCACTGGATCTGCTCCTGCAGTTCTTTCTTCTTCGTAAGCGTGGGCAGACACTACGATGGGGAAACGGTCGGTAAATGCTGACTTTGTAGTAAGAATTACCATACGTACACATACAAGTATAGCTGAACTACTCCTCTGAACAACTCTGTTTGTGGGAATATCCCTCAAGATAGACCAGACCAATGCAAATAATACATATATCACAGAAAAGTTCAACGTAAAAATCATTCACTAAGGTAACGAAGTACCCTCAAATCATTCTAAAACCATTCCAAGTAAACATGTTCTCATTTAAAAATTAGTGCTAATGATTCTCTTAGATTTGCTTTGAAACCACTGTGAATCTATCTCCATAAAAAAACAACAAACAATTACAGAAGCAGACAGAGGATAGCTCTATAGTCACAAAAATGATGCCAGGTGATTCCACCTAGCAAATCAGATTCTTTTAAAATACTTAAAAATAATTGTACTCAAGTGCTCAGGAAGCTTTTGAATAATTACTGCTTTTGGGAAAGAGAACCTCTGGTGATTTCTGACCCCTAGTGCTTAGTCTTTTCATTTAAGGGGCCCTAATGTAGTACCACTGAATTACACATTGCTTTTAGCTGCACCAGCAGAGAACTATAATACTATAACACATATTCCAGGGCTTTAAATACCTGGAAGCTCTGTATTCAACCCACACTTTTCAGATTCCTGAAGTGAGTTAGACCCTTGTGCTTTTTTCATTTCTAAGTATCTGGATTTTCATAAGTAGAATTATACTTAAATAGCAACTTACTTATCTTTGCAAGCTTCGTTAGCATCCATCTACACCTTTCTTTCTGCACAGTATTGTATAAGCAGTGTACAGCTTTTTAATGCAGTTCTGCAGCAGGGCATGAGATTAAATATTCAAATAGCAACCAATGTGGTGTATGTGCTTTTTACCCCAGAAGAATCTCTTCAAGAAACAGCAGTGGCAAACTCTGTATTAGTAGCCACACAATCCACAGTTGCAGATTGATAGTAATCTTTGGGTCTCAGCAATGCAGTGTCAAACCTCTGCTCTGCATCTGCATTAGGGATAATGACCAGGAGAGAGAGAGAGAAGAAAAAAACAAAACACGAAAATGAGATTTAAAAAGAAGTTGTCTGGCCTACAGTGACGAGATTAGATTCAAGAGACCATTGCCATGGTTTAATACTAACTTAAAAAACATTTGTCCTACCACAAATGAGGATGTATTCATATGTCAGAAGCTTTTAGCAAACAACTGCTTTATTTTTGAATGTGGGGATTTTAAATGTCACAGGACTACGTTTTTGGATTTGTAGTCATGGCCATCCAGCAATACTGCAGCAAATATACATGACTAAACCGGTCTCTTCTAACTTGATTTTTTCTGGCTACAAGGAGATCTCATTTCAAGTCACAAAGCTGTAAGATAAACCCCGCTTCATCTTCCTTCTCATTCTTACCACCAACTTTTTCTTTCTTCACCCTGAATCAAAAGTCCTATTCAGCTTGTTGCCAGATGTGAGCAATCACAGCTTGACATAGGGTACAAATAACACCTACTCCAGCCATCTACTTTTAAATTGGAACAGGGCCCTTGATGTGTGCTAGAGATTGCTCTGGCTTATGTAACTTGCACATGAGCAGTAGTAGGCATGGAGTGAGAAGTACATGAGAGAACTTGGGGACTGCAAGTCCAGCGGCAGCTTTGGAAATAAAGCTAGCCATTTTAAAATGGAGGTAGGTCAGAAGTCACAGTTCAGCCTGATTTTTGTAAGTGGCCTAATGTTCTCCATAAGTCTATATTCAGCAGAAAGGGTCTGATTTGAAACCCAGCTTTACATTTTGTTTTCATTTTTCAGGAACTTCAGAACACACAGGGGTCATTGAACTGTTTGTGCTAGCACTATTTAGCATTCATGGTTTGGAGGAAAATAAAGTCCTCACCTCTGACCTTACATTAGAGTGTAGCACACAAAAGATTGGGGGTGAGGGGAAGAAAAATAGGGAGGAAAAGTGTTTTTTCTTTCTCAGAAACCTGAGGTGATTCTGTTAGTAATCACAGGTTTACCTAGAGCATAAGATTGTGCTTTCAAATTGTAAATTAGAATGCTCTCTGTTACAGGGAAACCATTTTTGTTTTTGCAAACGGAGTAATTTTCCTTCAGTACAGCAGTTGTAACCCCTTTCCTCTGTATATTTAATGCTTGTCGTGAAGAATAACAGCATGTCCTGTCAGCAGTGAGAGCCCATCCTGAGGTAGTGTTCAAGTCCAAGACATTTATGTTAGGCATAGGCTTTGCTGATAACTCTTCCTCCATGCCTCATTCTTAAATGATTTCTGTAGTGTTTTTTTTTTTTTTTTACTTTGACCTCATTTTTAAAAAAAAGTTTTGTTTGCCAAGAATAATAGCTTGTCCCTTTTTTTTATTATTTATTTTTGTTTTTTCACTCAAAATACATTACATTGACTCCCTTTGAGAAAATATGAAATGGTGTCACCTAACAGCATTAAAATAAATACCATTCAGAAATCTTGGTCAATGCTATGTGAAGTTCACTGCTGAGCACTGGGAAAGGAATAGAGAGGGTATGTATTTTCTTCTCCAAGCTAACAGTCCTAAGCAGCATTGAAACACTTTGCATATTACTCGCACCATCTAACAAGTTCAGTTAAGGGCCTGATTTTCACAGCTTTCCCTAGGCTAGTAATTTACACCAGTGTAAATAAGGGTAAAAACGCAACCAGTCTGAAAATATAGCATTTTATACCCACTCTTAAAGACGTTCAAATGGCTACCCAAAGTGCAAGGTAGTGGAAAATCAGGCCCGAAGTCTAAAGACCACTACCAATTAAAAAGTAATTAAAACGACACAAAGAAAATAACATTTGGAATAAAATTTTCAAAAGTGCCTCAGGCCCAGAGTCTCAAAAACATTTAGGTTTCATTTTAGCTTTCAATATCACTTAGGCGCCTACAGGCTAGATTCACAAAAGGCCTCAGGCACCCAGGGGTGCTGGAACAATTTATATGGTGGGGGTGCTGAGACCCATGGAACCAAACTGTAAGCCCTGTATATGATGGCAACCACTTCAAGCCAGGGGGTGCAGCAGCACCCCCAGCACCACTGGTTCCAGCACCTATGCAGGCATCTAACTGCCACTTTAGGTACCTAAAATCCTAGAATCAGCCCCCCCCGGAATTCACAACCCACTCAGCTGCCTCTGAACCCGTAGATGCCTACATTTGCTCAGCGCCTAAATTTTTGCAGTAAAGTTCCCTGGGTTCCTGTTTTTCTGCCTCTGAGCATGCACAGTACAGCACCACAGCGATGCACAAACTGGGGGAAGATAGGCATTCCTCTGCCTACTTTGCCTGTGGTACCCAATCAGGTAAGGGTGCTTACATCTTGCCTACTAGATCAGACCCCTATAGGTGAGCTTACACAAAATGGAGGTGGAGAAGGAGGTGGTGGTGCTGCTGCTGCTTTATAAGTTTTATCCCAGTGGTTAGAGGTCTCACATGGGAGGTGGGGGATCCTCAGTTCAAGTCCGCCCTCAGGTGGATGGGGAAGGGATTTGAATAAGAGTCTTCCACCTCTCTCACCTGTTGATGCTGTTCCACTGTGGCTTTGGGAAAAAAGTCACTGCAGCAGGGGGGCCTGGATCCTGGGCGTCCAACCTCCTAGATGCTATTAACCAGGCTACAAAATCATTCTCATGCTTGCTTTCTGTGTCTGGCCCAATGATTCTTTCATTATTTATCCACAGTGGAACAGCCTCAACAGGAGAGACTGAGGGACCCCTACACGAGAATATCCCATAGCCCAGAGGTTTCAGCTCTCACCTAAGAGGTGGCAGATCCCAATTCAAAACTTCTCCTCCTCTACTTTTTGCTAAAGTAGTGCAGGCGCCTAACATCACTAGAGGGCTTTCAGCTGAGAATCCCAACAAGGAGACTTAGGTGCCTATCTTTGAGAGGGGATGGGGCATAGCACACACCCCTTGGCTTGGCATCTCACGTTAGGTATTTTCGATGAGAAGATGCCTATTATGCTGGCCTTTATGAATCCCATTCTGAGATGCCTGGCTCTCCCCATTCATTGCCTAGGGAGCCTAGGCATTGAACTCAAGCTTTGTGAAACCCCAGTGATTGTCTAGGCACCTAGGAACCTAGCCCCTAAGTGCTTAAGTCACTTTTGAAACCATGACTTAGGAGTCTATGTCATGTAAGTGCTTTTGAAAGTTTTACCCCTTGTTGTTTTTCAGATGAATCCTTAAATTCCAGTTTAACTTGACACTTGTATCTAGGGGTCAAATGAATGTCTTAGGAGATAGGTATTTGGCACTGGAATATGTAGCCTTTTACCTCTAAGTTACCTGACATATGTTCCAGCGGCGTATTATCGCCTAGGCCAACAAATTTGCTCTTGCCCCCTCCCCAACTCCGCCCCTTCCCCAAATCCCCGGCCCGCCTGCTCTCCAAGGCACGCCGCGCTTCCCTCCTTCCACCTCCCTCCCAGACTTGCCGCACTGGGAGGGAGGGAAAAGCGAGTTGCAGCGCGCTTGGAGGAGGCGGAGCAGAGGTGAGCTAGGGCCCGCGGGCGTGGGGAGTAACGAGGGGCCGGGAACCGCTCCCCAGCCCGCCCCAGCTCACCTCTGCTCCACCGCCGCCGCCATCCCCCGAGCGCGCCGCAACTCTCCTTCTCCCCCCTCCCTCCCAGGCTTGCCGTGCGAAAGTGCTGGGAGGGAGGGAGGAGAAGCGAGTAGCGGCGCGTTCAGGGGATAGCGGAGGTGAGCTGGGGCTGGCGGGCACGGGGAGTAAGACTTGTGGGGGGGGGCAGGGAACCACTCCCTGCCCCAGCTCACCCCTGCTCCACTGCCGCCATCCCCCGAGCGCGCCACAACTCCCCTTCTCCCCCCTCCCTCCCCGGCTTGCCGCGGGGGAGCGGAGGTGAGCTGGCGGGGGGGGGAGGGGCGGCAATTTTTTGACGGCTTAGGGGCAGCAAATTTGTTAATCTGCCCCTGATATGTTCCAGAGCTGCTCAGGTACAGAGTAACTGAACATGGTTAACATCCATTAGTTGTTTCATGGACAAAAGAAGCTTGTGGTGCACTTCAGTTCTTAGTGGACAAGTGTTTACAACAAAAAAGCCACCATGGCTGTTGGTTGCAACTGTCGTCCTTGTTAACAGCTTCACACAGAGGCCAACAACTGAATGGGCATCCATTTATCTATCTCAGATACTGTGGTGATAGGTGCTTTAGAAACCTTTGAGGAATGGAGATTGAACAAACTACTTATTCTTAATGAAAGTCAGTGGAGTACATTGGGCTGATGTGGAAAAGATTATAATGCAACTGCCCATCTTATATCTGCTCTGAGGATAAATAGAGGAGCCTCACATCCTTTCTGGATCTGGGCTTTAGTCTCCAGTGTAGTCAGTCTAGAATCTTCTATGATCACTACAGTTCAGTTTTAAAGACAAATGAAAGCTAATACTAATTTGGTATTAATTCTTTGTGTAAAGGTGTAACCGGTTAATTCTACAAATAATAATTTTAAAAAATCCTACTGGTTGTTATAGCATACATAATTTTTCTAGATAAATACATCAGAACATTGCAGTGTACCATGATAAAACAGAGTTAGATTTTGACCAGCCCCTAACCCCTTATTTAGAGAAAGGAACACACTTTACTTACCCTATCCTTGCTGGAGCCCTGAGAAGAGGAGTGCCTCTTGGAAATTCCCTGGGGTAATAGGGCTCCATACTGTTTACCACCTCCCAGACAGAGCCTGACCCTTAGACAGCAAATTAACTCTTCTTCATACATGGATAATACTTTTGGATAAAGTCAGATCTTTAAGCACAATTCCAAGAGGACCAGGGCAGATAGCCAATGGAATGTAAATCTGCCACCTGCTGTTAAAAAAACCTCCTGCTAAAATGATCTTAATAGCAGACCAGGCAAAACATCATGCTTGTTGGATCATAGAATATCTCAGAACCATTTCATCTAGAGTAGAAATGTGCTTAAAGGTTGATTTACTTCAGTGGGAGCTAACAAAGCCTATGGTTTAGATAGAAATGTACCATCTGTATCTTCCAGAAGAATATTTGGTCATAGCTAGACTTAGGGCTTGCTTCCAGACCCTTTGGAGATATAGGATCCTTATGTGTTTCCCTGGCCCCTTTCATATGTCCCTGTTCATCTTGGTAAAGTTATGCTAGGTAATCAATAAGTCCTGGCTACAATATGTATTTAGAAACATTCCAGCTACTATAGCTTAAAGAAACAAACTGCTGAACTGTGTACATTGTTTAATATTGCAATGCAGATTTAACAATATTTTCATTTTAAAGGCAAAATATAGGAAAAACCTGAGACTGGAGAATGGTGAAAAAACTATTCCATTAATTTTTCTCTTGTGTCTAAGAACAGATCATGAAAATCAGCTAGTTTTATTTGTTATTCAAAATTGTTTGTTTTTTGTCAGCAAATAATTCTTTTTGAGAACATCATTCAAATTTCAAATTGTTAATTTTACAATTGTTTATAGACAGTTCTCAATGCATGCTGTGTTGGTTAGTGACATGTCACATAGTATTCCCTCAGTTCCCTTATAGGGTGTCCAATATAACTAGCCAATAAGGAGTAAATTTTGAATTATGTTGTCAATTGTAACACTTGCAATTCACATTATTTTGGTTGGTTATAAATGTCATGCAATCAGGAAACAGAAACAATACCATGTGATTTGTGTGTCTGACGTACTTCACGACCTTGAATTATACATTTGGAAGTAAATACCACAATTTGTGTTGTGTTGGTTAATGGGTAATATTGATTTTACAATTGAATAGACAACAGAAATTCATGTAGGGTGAATGAGGTAGAAAAATGTCTGCAATGCCAATATTCATGCTATTGCAGCTTGAATTCTCAAAGGTTCACATAAGGTGATCACAAAAGGTTTGCAAGGATGTTCAAATTGAAATGAACTTTGAATTAGAACAAATATTTGCAATTCCCTCCTCCCCACCCCACTATTTTCTCATCTCTAGTAGAAATGAGAGTGCGATCTGAGAAAGCTGAGACAGAGAGGCCAATAGGAGAGTATGTTTGTGTGGGTGTCCTGTGAGTGCATAGCCCAGAGTGCAATTGAGGTGGTTGCAAAAGCTGTGGTCCAATGTGTTAGCATTAAGCGTTGGTCTGGGTGTGGCTGAGAAGCTATTCTGGGATTTATGGAGGTGTTGCCCCAGATCTGTTTTAGGTAATGAGATGTCTGAGAGATTGCTCAGGGTCTATTTAAAGATGTGGCCTTCCAGAATAAATTTTTAAACACGGATGTGTTTTGACCAATCCGATTTATTGTAGGTAGTTTGTTCCCAGATGGTTTGGGGCCAATCGTCTTGCATGTGTGAGAAGGTCCTAGAGCAGCTATTTTTGAACAATGCATAGCTGCATAGGGGAAGGACAGTTATACTGCACTGGAAGAATGGATGCTGTATTCTTGCCTACAGAGGTTGAAAAGGTTGTAACCGCCTCTTCATGAAGCTGTCAAGCGCTAATGATTAAATCCCACAATATACATGTTCTGTGTAGGGGGTTTTTTTGTGCCTATTTTCCTTCATGCCTTTAATCTGTCAGCAGGTTGGAGAAGGGACCTGTTATCTGCTTGGTTCTGACCTACAGCACCACTGTGCATATTAGGTAAATAATTTAGAAAGAGGATAAAAAGGAGTTACTTTAGACACAGGTGGCGGCTTCCTCCTTGCCCTGGGGGTGCTCAACTCCTGCTTCACTCTGGGCCCCACCCCCACTCCACCTCTTTCCCCCAAACCCTCACCTTGCCCCGCCTCCTCCTGCCCCTGCTCTGCCATTCTCCTCTTTCCACCCAGTTCCACCCCTACCCCGAGCGCACCCCATCCCTGCTCCTCCCCCACCCACCCCCAGTGCCTCCTGCACACAGCAGAACAGCTGATTGCGGCATGCGGGAGGCGCTGGGAGGGAGCGGGAGGAGTTGATTGGTGGGGCCACCGGCAGGCAGGAAGCACTGTGGGGGATGGGGTGGAGCTGGCTGTCAGTGGATTCTAAGCACTCGGGAATTTTTTTCCGTGGGTGCTCCAGTGCCTATGAATTTAGATACCAATTTTCTTTGATCTCGCCTCTGATATCTAGATAATTAGAAAAGGTGATACATTGGTGGGTTGAGGGCCCAATTCAGCTTCCCTTGAACTTAATGGGGGCACTTTCATTGATTTCAGTGGGAGATGGACTGGGCCCCTACAGAGATCAATGTTTGAGAATGCTTTCTAAAATCATAACTGGACACAAGGTAGAGCCATAATGAACCTTCTCAGTTTTTACATAGGAGACCACCATTGTATCCAACAAATTTGATGCCAGAAACAAAAGAAACTGGATGGAGATGTGGGGTCTTAATGGAGACTGAGCTTGGGTTGGTTGTGGGGGGGCATTCTGACCTCCAGGGTCACAGTGCTGCTCAGGTTTGGCTCCACCTCCCCGACAGGTGGCCAACTGTGCCAAAACTGTGAGCATGGCCTTGCGGCCTGGTGCATGGGGTCATACTGCCACACTTTGAAATTTGATGTGGCCGCCCCCTGCCATCATGACAAAGGGGCACCCGTTCCAAACCTGAGTGGTGCTGCAACTTGAGAGGTCTCAATGCCTGAAGCAGGGAGCCGGGCCCAGTCAGCTCTGCGGGACCATAGCTACAAGAGCCGCCACATGACCCTTTGAAACCTTGTGGCAACCTAAGTTTGGATTGCGACCCCCAGGCTGAGAAACCCTGGCCTACAGGATGTGTGCAAAGCAGGTGAGCAAGCACAGAAGACAGATTCTTGCTTCAAGTGCTACCTTCAGTCAGATGTCCCAGAATGTATGTAGTTAGGGTTCCCTGGAAAAGGTGATGAAGACTTATTTTGTCAAAATTGTTTGGGCTATAGGCTTCTCACACAATGGGCCATTGCATTCCACCAGGGTCAGATCTCACTGTCTGTTTATTCTGTTGTCCATTTGCATTCTCCATAGAGGGGAGCAGATAAAGGGGCAGGACAAGGATGAACTGAAACAATTAGGCTTCACTGTTCACATATCCAGAATGAATAATTGACTTCCTTCTGCCTCTTGCATGAAGTTTATAAGAAAACAACAGTGTAGATATTTGGTAAGATCAGCAGTAATTTAGTGTTTTTAGATACTTTATAGCAAAGCCCTTGTAGTAGAGTAAAACTAACAACATGTTATATTTTTTATGAGAGCTTGTTCATGCTTTTTTTTTTTTCACCTTTCACCATGCAGTTGGATATTTTTCTCTCTGTCTGTAGAAGTTGCCAGTATAATCTTTTACTGATATGCCTGATTCAGTTAACTGAGATGTGGACTCATGCAGCTCCTCCTGCTGTCTGAATGTTTAGTTGTGCTGTCATGAGTTCACAATAACGAAGAGCTATAGAATAGGAAAATATCAGCCTCCAGGCATGAAACTGCTACAAATGATAATAGGTACAGCAAGCTGGAAACCTTTAAGCAGGTGAGATGAATATTATTCACACATACACACGCTATAGATAGATAGATATACACACGCACACCGCAGTATAGCTCGAACCATTGTTCATATACATTTTTCAGGCTAATTGTAACACAATTTTAAGTATTATCCTGCACTTATCGTAAGTCAACATTTTTCCTCTTTACAAAGGACAACTGATTTACTGAATTACGATTTCAAAAGCTAAATACTTCACCAACTGCATTGGGGGCTGGACTAAAACATTATATGCTAGTTTGAATGATTATAAATCTAACTTTCCTGCATTCCTTTTTTCTAAAAGGTTAGTATGTTTCCTTGAGAGACACATGACCAATAAGTCAGAACAATCAACCCTTTGATGTGAAGACTGGCTAGCCAGCCCATCAGGCCTGTGAAATATACCAGCAGCAAAGCACTAGTGTGCATTTAGAGAAGTGATCGGTCTGCCTGGAGTAGCTAACATGATTCAGGTTGGTTGTCAAGGGCTCACAAAGGTCTGATAGCAAGAGAATGCTATAATTGGTTACAGTATTTCATTAGGGTGCAAATCAAATCATACAACCAGCACCAAAGCTCTTTGTTGCCCTCTGCAGGGACAGAAATCAGGAACCTTATTCAGCAGATACTGAAAAGGGGAAGAGGGGACAAAAAAAGGAGTAGGGAGAAGGTGATTAAAGGAGTCTTGAAAGAATATACATTCAGAGAGCAGTAAATCTTGATACATTTCTGGCGTATCTGTAGTTCAGTGATTTAAATGGTAGGCAATATTTTAAAGAACTAATGTCTTTAATGCTTTAGAAAGGTAAGGGATTGCTGTCCATGGAAAATGGAGGGTTTTTTCATGAGCCAATGCAATATGGAAGAGGTAGTGTATGTTTTGCTTGAAAGATACTGTTACTGTTATGTGCAATGTATAAATAAATAATTGTTTCAGCTTCTCAACTTAACAGGTGAGCTTAGGGTTAAAGAAGAAATAATATTTTTGCTCATTTAGTAGAACAAAGGTTCAGTGTGCCAAAAATATAAGAAATGTATTCTAAAGGCATGGGTATAGGAGAGAGATGTTCTGATCCAGCTTTCTCAGATAGTCTTCAGAAGCATAAATCTTATTCCACTGTATATATTCAAAAATTACAAAGTAGCTGAAAAAAATGAAGGGCAGAAGGAAAATTATTTGGTAAGGAGAGAAAATAGAAACATAGCTCCATTAGTAAAATGTCTCTCTCTGCTGCCTCTGCTTTTCAAGGCTGATGGGTGGGCAGCTGCTTGTTTAAGTTTCTGTAGATTTCTTTACAAGAGCATAGCCCATCAGCTGATGGCTAAGATATATGCATAATACATGCATTCATAAATGAACATTGATCATCCTTGGAATATTAGATTACTTTCTGATGAACTCATACTTCTTGGGTTCCTTAGGTATTAACACGACAGGGACACCTTGTAAAACTGCATCTGATCAGATATACCTTATGTCTTATAAGCTATTTTTTTGGCTTCTATAATCCAAAGAATACAAAATCATTTTCTGAATAAGGTCTACATGGAGTTGTCTTAAGGAAATCAGGTTTTAGGGGTTGGAGAAGACATTGCACCTATGTACATGAATCCATTTCCTTACATAGCTGCTGTGCTATTTTACCCTGAAAAGTATCATTTGTAGTAAGAAGAGAAAAATGGTGTATTGCCAGAATCCCAACAGGAAGCTTAAAATGATATTCTCTACGTGTGCACATGAATGCATGTAGAGGCTGATCCTGCACCATAGCAGTCAATGACAAAACTCCTATTAACTTCAGTGGGTGCAAGAAAGATCAAGACTATATATAAATATAAAGTGTGAGCACATATAACTATATCAGAGAGACTGGTTGAAGATTTAGGACTATATTTTGGCTTTTAATCTGTATCTCAATTTGGAGGATGAAGAGGCATTACAACAACAGGAGTGCCCAAGGGCATTACGGAGGAGTCCAGAGGACATGTGGGAACATATGCCCAAGTGGGAACTGCATCACCCCTTAAAACCATGTAATGTATATTACCCTTCCCCCTCTCCCAAATGATGGGAATTCCATTAGTAGTTTCAATGGAAGCAGAGTGGGGCCTTATTTGCGATCGGTTATCTAGCTTCATCCACCTAACACAGGCAGGAAAAAAAGCATGTTCCAAGTACAGTATATGTTTAACAAACATTGTTTTCCCTATGTCTATCTTTGAGATTGTGATCTTGTCAGGACCCAGACAGGCTTTAAATTTGAGTCTTGTACTGTTCTGAGCTCATTGCTGGCATATAAACAAATAGATAAATACTATGATGTATTTCATATATATGAAAACCAATGTAAAATACTACATTTACCTAAAATCTCCTAAACTTAGCCAATGTTGGTCATATTTTAAAATGTGCACGCTCACCCAATTTTTAGTTACCATGAAAATGGGCTGATTTTTATTTGTTCAGTGAAAATATATGTGAAATACAGGTAGAGATGCTTCTGAAGAATGCAATAATTACATGGACCATGCAGTATTTGCTGTGAGGGAAAGCACTGAATATTCCTTTTAACAGCTCTTCTGTATGTTGGTGTGACTCAACTTCCAACATGGCTACAAAGGTTCAACTGGGGGCATCATAAACTAGCAATAGCATGAGGTGACCACATAAATATCTGATCCCACAAAACTACAGCAGTGACCTTGTTAGAAGAGGGAAAGGGGGAAGGAGGCTGAATAGTTGGCCAGATCCTTCTTTTTTTCCTGAAACTGCTGCTCAGTCCTAAAGTTGCCAACTTGTCTGTTTGATGGCTTGGCAAGGCTCTGTCAGGAAATGTACAAATTGCAGCTTGTGGAAACAGAAAAATATAGAAATTTGACTAATATGGAAGAAGAGTATATAGCCTTGTAAAATCAGTTTTTAACCTGGAACTGCCAGGCCTGGTTAAGGAGAAGGATTGGTTTCTTGTAACCTTAATCACATTTGAAGTAGTTAGCCTATTAAGCCTAGTTTAGTCCATGATTCTATTAGCAGCTTTGATCTGCGTCCACAGCACTTCCTTACATTAGAGAACACATATTGTACATAGCTGCATGGAAAGAAGAGGAAAACAGCAGTGCTGGAATAAAAGTATTTGGTTTTTACACCTGTCGGGAATCTTTATGAAGTCTCTATTCTCAGCATTCATACAACCGTAGAAATGACAAATCTAGGTGGAGTAGGACGGGAAGAGGAAGTAAACATTTCTTAGGTGGTTTTAACTAGCACTTCTCTTAAATGATGGTCCTGAAAGAATGAATTTCAGTCAGTCAGTGGTCAGGGAAGGAGGAATGTCTTGGTTTTGGTTGGGCCAGAAATACTGTGAGAACAGGCTTGTTTGTGGTATTTTGATATTTCTGTTGTCATTTGCAGCCAAAGGCTGGAAGTGCAGAGGTGCAGTGAAAAATTAGGAAACAAAAATGAATCAAACTTTCTTGGACTTCAGAGAAAGTTCATGTCATTTGCTCCAAACCCACAGGCCCATGATTGCTAAGGACATTCATATTTTCTTTTCTTCCCCTCCCCCATGAAACTGCCCTACTAAAATAAAAGGGTTCTGTCAAACCATATATGCCCCAACTTTAAACTAATTAAACATACTTTAATAGGCTGAAAAAGTCCTTGGGATTCTAATTGTCTAGTTTCATTGTGATTTTTTTTTCCTAATTCAGCATTCAAATTACTGAACTTTTTAAAAAGTCTATTTGTAGCAACCAGAAAACATTATTTTGTATTCTCCCTGCAGGTTTTGCAGAAGGAACCAAACTAACTTGAGATCAGAGCCTGCCAACCCTTACTTGTGTGAGTAAAAGGAGTAAGAAACAGTGATTACAAAGCTGTAACTATAGCTAGCAAAACCTGTCCCAGATTCTGTTCTGATTTATATCCTGTGCAAATCTCAGTCTTGCCAACCTCAAAAGTTTAAAAATCATGATTCAGAGCCACAAAAAGCATGAGCTTGACCTCCAAACCCTGATCTTTTTATATATGGTTTTTGGTCTGTCTTCTGCCCTTTGTGCTGTGTGTTTGTGAAAAGAGAGACAGAGAGAGAGTATTGCCAACTCTTGCAAATTTTGAGTAAATTAATTTGGCCCTTGTTGCAAGAGCTCTTGAAAGAGGACCCAAACAAGATAAGGGCCCCTGTATGATAGGACCGTACAAACACATGGTAAAAGAGAGTCCCTAATGTGGGGGGGTCAGTTTGTGACATGGTAGGTGGAAATGACCAATTTCATCTCGGACAGGGGCTCCCAAATATCCATAGCTAAGTTGCACAGGACTCAGACTGGTGACCTATAGGTGAAAGATTCTATAGATCATTAGCAATGCTCTGAGGCATCCAGTCCCCCACCCGAGCTAATGTTCCCCTTTTGAGCATAAGACTTGCATTCTGGAAATATACGTTTATTAAATCAAGCTCTCACCTTTTTGGCCCTGACTAGAGTGACCAGATGTCCCAATTTTATAGGGACAGTCCCGATTTTTGGGATCTTTTTCTTATATAGGCTCCTATTACCCCCCACTCTTGTCCTGATTTTTCACATTTGCTGTCTGGTCACCCTAGTCCTGACACCAACAGGATCTTTCGCTGTCTAGGCACATGGACAAAATCTCCCACCTATTGTGGTCAGTCCCAAATGAACACTGTTTGTAAAGAGACCCCATTTACCAAAAGCAAATAATAAAAATGCAACAGTAAAAGAGATACTAATACAACATCCAGCTCATCCAAATTCACTTCCTAATACACCATTTTGCAATATAAAACCATTCTAACAATTACTCCAGGATACTTATTATAACTTTTAATACATATATGTACACTATATATCCTTACATGGGTCATCAGCGGTGATGGAACCAGCAACGTTCTGATTTACTGCATATACCTCTTCCACCCACTCCAGCTATAGCAGTAAATGACAGTATGTAAGGGAATATCCATTACGTGGTGCAGCCTATAGATGGGGACACAACACAGACATTGCCAGGAAGTTACATAAGTGTGTGTGAGACAGCAGTGGAGCACTGGGCACCAGGATTCTTATTGCTATTTCTGGCTCTGGCAATAGATTGTGGTCTAGTGGTTACAGTCAGAACAACCAAATGTAACAGTGCCCATATCATCGGGTAATCTGGGGGGGAGGGAAATGAACCTGGTCTCGCTGATGTAAAAGCATAATTCTCTAAATTACTTGACTTCTTGGTGTAAAAGTGGTAGTAGAATCATCAACCTATACACGTGGTCTTCCTGCTAAAAGGTGACACACTGTTTGTATGGGTTACAGAAGCCCTTAATTTGACATGCTTTTTTGAAAGTGTGTCTGGCAAAGTAGATAAGCATTGGTTCTGCGGTAAAGAACCCTGGATTCTACTTGCAGCTTCTCCTGAAGTGGCTTTCCCCAAGCTCTCAGTTAACTTAGCTGTAACATGGGTGTTTTGTTTCTGTAATATGGGTCTCTGTAATATGGGGGAAAGTTAGTTACTTCTCCAAGGTAAAAACTTGGCTAATGCTAAGGGTTTTTAAGAACAGCAAGACTAGTCTTTCTCTTGGGTTATGCTTCCCCAAAAGTGTGTGAAGGCTTCAGATCTTTGCATTTTGTGAGACTGCCTTCAGCTGGGGTCAAAATCACTTTCACAAATGTATCACAAGTAGAGATCCAGTACCTGGAAGTATTGGAAATATCATGGGAGAACCTAATTTTACAAGATCACCGACCCCAAACCCAGATGTTCCAATAAGCTTACACATATTATTCATCAGGATGTAATGACTTCTCAAGGTGTCCTGATGACAAATCTTTCCGCTCATTCTATTTAATGATGCTATTTTCCCATTAATTTCACTGGGGGTGGTTGGGGTATAAGGTTTGGCAAACTTGCCCCTATTTCTAGAGCTAATACCCTGGATGAAGCTGGAACACAAATGTAAATGTTTTAGGTGAGATAATGAAATTTGCCAATGATACAAAGATGGGAGGCATTATCAATACAGAGGAGGAATGGAATTTGATACACAAAGATCTGGATGAACTCAAAGACTGGAGTGACGGAAATAGGATAAAATTCAATAGTACAAAGTGCTAGGTCATGTGCTTAGAGTCTAATAATAAGTGTTTCTGCTATAAACTTGGGGCTTATCAGTTGGAAGCCATAGAAGAAGAGAAAGACCTGGGTGTCTGGGTTGATCACAGGATGGCCATGAGCCACCAATGTGGTGCAACTGTGAAAAAGGCAAATGTGATCCTAGGGTGCATCAGGCAAGGACTTTCCAGTAGAGATAGAGAAGTATTAATGCCAGTGTACAAGGCATTGGTACAATCTCATTTGGAATACTGTGTACAATTCTGGTCACTCATGTTCAAGAAAGATGAAGTCAAACAGGAAAAGATGCAGGGAAAAGCTATTAGGATGAGTAGGGAAAGTGAAGGGTCTATCTTATGGAGAGGAGACTGGAAGAGCTTGGTTTGTTTATCCTATCAAAAAGAAGGGTTATGATTGCTCTGAATAAATACATCAGGGAGGGTGAAGAGCTATTTAAGCCAAAGGATAACATTGGCACAAGAACAAATGGATATAAATTGGCCATAACCAAATTCAGGCGGAAAATTAGAAGATGGTTACTAACCATCACACCAGTGAGGTACTGGAACAGTCTCCCATTAGAGCTTGTGGGGGCAAATAACTGAATTAGTTTTAAGAGAGAGCTGCATGGCAATACTATGATGGGGTTGTTTGTGGTAGGAAGGGGCAGAGTTCAACAGGCCTGTGCTCACTTCCAATCTATGTCCTACGTTCCTAAAAGCTCATGCTTCAGGGGTCAGGAAGGGATTCCCCTTCCCTCCTCCCCATGTATTCTGAGCTGGAGGGTTGGGCTCCTTCCTCTGAAGCATCAGAGATGGCCATGGCTGGAGATAGGACATTGGACGGGAGAAATGGGGAGTAGAGCTTCGAGGTGGCACAGAGCATTCTCTCTCACAGGTGCTTGGCTGGCTGGTTCTTGCTTACATGCTCAGGGTCTCACTGGTCGCCATATGTGAAGGCAGTTCCTGGGGTTTTTTGTTGTTGTTGTTGCCTTCCTCTGTAGCGTGTGGGTGCATAATTTCCCTCCCATTGCAGGGGCCTCAGGCACTGGTGCATCCTGGTCCCACCTATTCTCTGCCAACAGCATATAATAGCCTAGACTCCTGTGGACTGTAATACTTTGGTCTAATTTTGGTTGTTGGATTTATTGTATGGGTGTTGCATGGCGTTGGTGGCCTGTGATAGACAGGAGGTCAGACTAGATTGTCTCGTGGTCCCTTCTGGCCTTAAACTCTGACTCTGTGGTTCTTAAGTTCTAAAAAGCCTGATTTTGTTGTGGTTGATAAGCAAAACTGGACACATTAACATTAGCTTTGTTTAAAACAAAGGGATCTTTATTAATGGAGAAGGACAGAATTGGCAGGTGACCACCTTTTAATTTTCAGATCAGCTGGTAAATGGAAGGTAAACAAAGTGTGTGACAAATGCCACGGATCTTACTCCCTTGAGTCAATGGGAATTTTCCCTTAGTAAGGACAGAGATTTTCAGGATTTGGCCTTATAAAGATAATTTTAAGTTGTGTTTTTAAATGTAAGTACATTTATTTGTTGAAAGTGTGCAGGAAATACAAAACTAAAGCTACCATTCTTAATATCACTTAATTGGGGCCGCTGGGAGCAGGACCTGGTTGTACTGGGCACTTTCCAAATGTATAAGA